>NC_056744.1:1102980070-1103237570 GCF_019279795.1 Protopterus annectens | reverse complement strand
GTGTTTATCTGTCTGTGGATGCATCCCTGCATTCTCCACATGGAATGCTGGGCAAAGCCTAACAAAGGTTTATATAACAGTAAAAGTCCACTAACAGTATGCAGTAAGAGATCCAGTGCACAAAGCAACTGCCCAGTGGTGTGATCTGTTTATTTAGAGCTTCTGTATTATTCAATGCTCCAGATATACATGGAATGCTTTTGTCTGGATATGGGGGTACCTTACAGCATTTGAGTTCTTTTGTCTGATAAACACATTCATAAAGAAACAGAATTTAAAATGGTACTGCTGTTTGAACTAGTGGATTATTAGGTAGTGATTTTGAGGCAGTTGTTATGAACAGTTGTGAAATACACTAGTGAAGTCGGCTTTACTGATGTAAACTGTATAACAATTACAGTAATAACATAAACTGTGTAACAACTGCTGATGGTTTTACTCCATAAATTACTATGATATGATCAAGATTATCAGGATAGGAGAAACACTGAGTAAGATAACATATAAGAACTATCTGACATACATAGTGTGCTAGTTTGAAAAAAACATCCTGATGGTCTGTACAAATAAATGAATAAATAAACAAAATATCAACAAACAGACACAATAAAACATATGATGAAGAAAGCTTAGGGTTTTAAAGCATGTAGTTTACTTGCTTATTTTTATGTAGTAAATACTGATTACTTCCCATTATACCATGACCCCCACAAAACGTGCACGCTGATTGGCCAGCATGCCCGTTGTAAATCGAGTTATACTAATGGAAAAAGGTCCAGTCGCCCGGACTTTTTTCCATTAGTATAACTCGTTTTTTTAAAACACTGTCTCGCTATGTTAAATGGGTTTAACATAGCGAGACAGCTTTAAAATAAGCAACGGAGATCTCCGTTGCTTATTTTAAAGCTGTCTCGCTATGTTAAACCCATTTAACATAGCGAGACAGTGTTTGTTAACGGAGAAAGCAAGATCTCCGTTGCTTTTTTTTAGTGTCTCGCTATGTTAAATGAGTTTAACATAGCGAGACAGTTTTATTGCTTATTTTAAAACTGTCTCGCTATGTTAAACTCATTTAACATAACGAGACACTAAAAAAAAGCAACGGAGATCTTGCTTTCTCCGTTGCTCAACTCTGATGTACTGCGCAGGCGCGCAGTACATCAGAACTGCCGCGATGCCAGGCATCTCCGGAAGGGCAGTAAACAGGCATTATACTATGCCATTATTTAAGAAAAGTAATAGTTTCTTTTCTTAAATAATGTCATGGTATAATAGCAATAACCCACTTCTGGGTGTGGGTAATGCTAAATTTACCCACGGTGGCTTTGTTTGGTCCCTCGGGCTTCACCCTCGGGACCAAACCACGCCAACCGTGGGTAAATTTAGCATTACCCACACCCAGGCGTGGGTTATTGCTATATTAATCATGTACTAAAGCCTTGGTCTAGTTTGACTGTTCCTCCATGAAATAAATAACTTGTAATTCTATGTCCATTCACCTTCTATTATTTTATTTAATGCTCATAAAATTGCCTTATATTTAATTGCCTTGGGTCTTCCTCATATACTTCTTGAAAACTTTTATTGGATTTTTTTGTTATTGTGTTAAATAATAATCACTATATTACCCCTCAGTGACGAGTAAGAAAGTAAAATGTAAAGGAAGCAATTAAAATTTTATACATAAAAATGCACTCAAAACATGAAGACCAGCCAGTGACTAAATCATTAAATGTCATCTAGTTTTCTAGCCAGCTGCTTAACTGATTATCATTTCATTGGCAGATGACTAATTAATCAAGAATTGTTTAAGTAACCAAATATGCAGCATGGAAATCAGACAATACAATGGTCATGGGTGTATCTGTTTGGAGTGCCAACCTTTCAATTTTACTCTGCTAAGTTGGTTAGGCTGCCAGATAGCAGTCCATTACATTACACATGAATCAATGTGACACTCCACTAAAATCTTTGTAATGGCTTTACCTGGTACTGTGATGAAAACTTACCTAAATAAAAACAGCTCCCAGATTGGTAAAGTCCAGTTGAGAATTAACTGATTATTGTTAAAAAAAAGCATTAGGCAACTAATACATGATAAGGTGTTTTGGAAACCATGTTAGTGAATATACTTCTTTAAAATATTTCAGTTAGCTGAGTAAGATTATAACTCTAAAACTCTTCTGGTAAGGTTCATTGGTCTGTTTTTGGAAAGGTTACTAAGAAAGTGTTTCATTATAGCAATAATATACTCTTTCTTACAATACTCTAGGAAAAAGAAAATAAGCAGGATAATTCTGAACTGCAAGTGAGGTTTATTACATACTAAATCTTATTCAGTAACTTGTATAGAAGTACAGCAGAATTCATACAGCTTAAATGTCTTTTTACTTAATACTTCAGAATAGCTTCTGTTGTATTAACAGGGCAGATGGGAAAATGGTTCACAATGATTGTATTGTTTGTATGAGTACTAAAAAGACTAGCAAATGTTTTCCTCAAGGCAGAATGAAGTGTTCATGAGTTCATTCATTTTATGGGGTGCAGGCTTCTTCCTCCATGCTTATGTGAGAAACACGAGTGCACAGAGTTCATTCCAAACACATTTTTTGTTACATGAGGACACTCTATGTACCCTTTCTTAGCTGCACAAATTAGAGATATGTAATTGTTAGAACTGACTGCTTTTGTCAAAAAGTCTGCTGCAGTAGCCCTAAAGAGTCCTTATACAGACTTACTGACATGACTAAAAGTCTCTGACCCCTACTTACTCACTGGAACAAATGGCATCCACTTCAGTCCCCTACTCATAATCATGACAGTGACCTATGCTTGGGACCCTTCCCCACAGTGACAATAAGCAGCACCCTCAGACTCCTTTCATTATATACATCACTGATTAGTACTAACTAGACAGGATAATTGGCTTTAATAATTGGATAAACCATTGGTGTCATTTTAAATAATGGATTCAGCATGTGTTGGCCTAGGATGTGATGGGAGATACAACTTCCTGCTTCTTCATGTATGGCTTATACCTCTCATATGAGGCCTTCTTTATACTGGCTAAAGCATTTGTTGTACCCACAGTTTTTAGAATCCTATACTAGACATTCCTACTTTGCAAATTCAATTCCAAACTAAGATAACTTTATTGTAGTACTACTGAATTTGGGAGTTTAAACAGAAAGCCCCTGCAGCACCCCAAGTACATTCATATCTGTGCAGTTGCTGAGACATGGTTTCAGTGCAATAGCAGTGCTCCCTTTATACCAGGGTTTAACTCCTATCATGCCTTCAGACCCTTAGGTAACTACATAGTGTATCTTTATTTGTCAGAAACACCATTACCTCACATCAGATTACATACAAAAATAACGCAAGAGCTCCTGGAGATCCATATCACTCATAACAAATCCATCTATTACTTCATAGCAAGCTACAGATCCCCATCATGGAATTTATTTTAACACCATTGAGGTTTAAATATCAAACCAAATACATTCTTGATGTGGGATTCCAATTATACAAGCATTGACTGGCATTCTTATACCTCTAAAATGGATATACTAAGTGTTTCTTAGACTTGGTTAATACCAGTGCCATGCAGCAGATTCTAAACCAACACACCAAAGGCTCTATTATCCATTGCCTGGTCCTTACTAACCTAACCACTGCCTATACCCTCCACCCCACATCTCCTCAACCCTAGTTAAATCTGACCACAAATCAGTTGCCTTCTTTGTTATGTACCATTCCACCACCAAATGAAACCACCTTTAGGGATTTCTCCAGAGCAAACTTACTTCAGTTTGTCAAAGACCTATGCAAAATTCCCAACAACTCATCAAAAATGGACCCAATTTAGAGGACTGCCACATTCACCTCCAAATTTCACCAGCATCTAAACAGCTGCCCAGAAAAGTCTGTACCTGTCTTCCCTAAATACAATGGTAAATTTACGAATAATTGTCTATGGTGGAACTTCCATATTAATAAAATGTATAACAAAAAAAGAAAATAAAGAAGATGTGTAAGAAATTCCCATCCTCCAACCTCCAGATCATACTGAAACATGCCAACAAGGAACCTAAGAGCACTATTAGATGAGATGGTTGGACATAAATTTATACTAGGATTAACATATATACAGCACTGCTTGATTTAGGAGGTAGGCACTATTAAGGGCTTACAAAGGATGGCAAGACCTTTTAGGTTTGTGTACTTAAAAGTATATATGACTATGCCTCTTATAGTCACTATGATTGCTTGCCTAGTGTTGCTACTATGTTTTTATTTTCACACCTTGATGGCCGACAGGTTTCAGCAGCTATGAATACATGCTAGTCAGGATTACAGCCCTGCCTTCACACCCCTCTTTCCGTATCCCACAATTGCAGAAGTTCCCTGCCTCCCACCTCAATCATTGATCACAGCCACCCTTAACATAACCTGCCCTGTCAAGAACTGAAGTCATACTGAACTATATAATGTGTATAACAACCAGAGTCTCCTCCCCACCCTTTCTATACACACGAGAAACTTCTTGGCAGTCTGTCCAGCAGGTCATTGGTTGGCTTCTACCCTCATCTGGCATGTTGACATTTAGACTCTAGAACTGTTCCATTCTAGAGTGTAACAGTGATTGGTTTCTCACCTTGAAATGATTTAGGAGGTGGTTATTTGCTTTCAGTCTAGCCCACATGTTGATAATTATTCAGAATGCATTACTTCCAAATCACATGTAGTTTAGCTTCAGCAGCACAAGTATATCAAACATTCCATACAAGGCTTACTGTTCAAGCACTCATCCCTTATATTATGATTATCTTCAATTACTACTTAACAATAGCATTTGTTTATATGTCTGGCATGACATATGTAGGACACATGCCACAATGCTGCTTCATTTTGGTATCAGCTTACAGCTATGCAGCCAACCAAGATAAGTAACATCCAAGGTAAATAATGCAAAATCTGGCCCAGAAAGATTTTCAGAATCTGTCTGACATTACTTGTTGTTTATTAACAAAGGACAGCACTATTACTTCAGAATTAGAAAAGTTAACATTTTTAAATTGCATGCATGATATTTTATTTCTAGAATTAAATTATTTTTAATTAAAGTTTTGGAGTTTTAACTGTTAGTCCTAATACTGTTTTCCAGTGTGCAAACATGGTATATTTATATCAAGCTTGGTAACATCTGAAATCTTATATTGTGTCTTCTCACTTGAATAAGATTCAGTGATTTTGAAATTCTTCCTGGCTTTCTTTATTGTAATATCAGACAGAAAAATATTATTTTAGGGGAAACAAACCTGCACATGTAATTATTTAATCTGGTCTCAAATAGTCTTCTTTCCCTTCACCAATTCCTATCTATGCATTGTAGATCTATAAAATCAAATCACCTGTTTGTTATCAGATTTGCTGTAATCTGTCCTAATATAGTTTTTAAATACTTTGCAACCTGCACCTTGCTGTTTAATTTCATTGCTAATTGTAAACAACGGAGCAGTTATCTGATACTTCAAAGTGTAGGAATACCACAGAACAAATGCATAGAGATAAGTAAGTTAAGTAAATGAACAAGAGTATATGTTCTTATGTGGGAATGGTGATTATCTTTCCCTGACTGTTTTTATACTACATGATATCTAAGAATTTTAGATGATAAATTAAAAAAAAACTGTAATGTAGTATTAAGACATTTTAAAGTAATAGAAGTTAACTTTAATGAAACAAATATAAGAAACAGGAAGAAAACAGAGACTGTGTTATGTCTCCTAGCCAAATGACCACATGGAAGGTTACACATGAACAAAATATATTTCTAGAACTAAACATAACATGTAAGATATCAAAAAACAAAGTGCTTTTATGCTGTATAAGACTATGGTATCCTTGGTGTTAACTGATAGTACTTCCGCTTGATGCAAGTCACCTGATTCATTGAAGTTATTATAGACATTTAGCTTTAGGTGCATTAATTTATTACTAAAGTGGAGGTCATCTAATATGTGTGTATTGCTGTCTTATCAACAAATAATGTGGCAGAGAATTTGTCTGCTATTATTACTAATATTAATAATACTTGACTGAATGTGAAAGATGTCTTTTTAGTCAGAAATTAAGTTAGACCCTATTACTAATAGTGAGATGTCCAGGCACATGGAACGTGATGACAAAACATACATATTCTAAAGGCTTTACACCATTAAGTGAAACTTATTTTACAGACACATTCCTTCTAAGATGGTAGTACATTTCTATCCTGCTTGAAACACTAATGTTAAAGCCAATTATTGAACTGTTTTACTTTTTAAAAAGAAACCGATAGTAGTAATTCAAAGGACTAAGTGAAAAGTAATAGTTTATCACAGATAGTATGTTAACATGACTATTATTTGTTTTAACTTAATTTTTTTATCCTCCTGTTGAATAGGATTCCCTTCTAGAGCAGTTACCCCTTGAATTTCCTTATATTACTGCCCATTTAGTTACAATATGAGCAGCAGCCAGCCACCAAAGGTGAGCAGACTGATTCTATGCCCTACTCTCCTCTCTGTCACAGCTGACAGGTGCTTCCCTTTGCATACACATTTCCACCAAAACTAATTTCCAGCTGTATCCCATAGTACTGTTTGGGAGATAAAAGTAGCACCCTACTGCTATGTTATCTAGCCTTTATATGTTGTGAGACACAAAGTGGACAAACTTCTTCTTCTCAGTATGAGGAGGCCAACCATGGTTGCTCAAGCACTGTGTCCCTTCCAGGTTTTTGGGACCACAGTCAGGACTCTATCCCTCAGCACTATTAAACTAGCTAACATAACCATCAGGTGTGTCATTATAAATAAATGATGTTGAATTCAAGCATTTCTGCTTTCAATTTAGGTAAATGTCTTGTGACATGTTCTATTTTTGTGCCTTACAAATGTATGAGAGTGAGTTAAGTGACATAAACTCTCTAACAAAATAAATGGAGCAGTGCAAGAACGAACCTCAGTCCATTTTAAATAGAAATGTCTGCATCATCTGCAAAGTCTCACATAGAAAAATAAAGTAGGTAAAGCAGATGAGACAAAACATTTATTTTATATCATCTTCTTATTAAACAAAAAACAAAAAGTGCACAGTCACAGGAAAACTAATAAAAATGAATAAACCTCTACCACGACTGAAATAATGACAAGAATTTAGCATGAATCTTTAATCATCAGTCAGCAAGACTTCATCAGAAATATAAAAAACTGCACATATCACACTGTTTAAATACTCTCAACATAATTGAATAACTCTCCAGCCAATTAATGCATTAAAACAATTAACTAATTAAACTTTAAAGACAACAGCACAATTGTTCATTCATTCATTCCTTTTCATTTTTTATTATTTTTTTATTAAACAAAGACAAAAAAGAACTGTAGAAAGGGAATGTGACATCAGTATGGCATGGATAGATTATTAGAAAAAAAATAAAACACAAGTGGCAGCATTCCACATTCATGGATTATGAAGTGCTTACAGATGTATAAAATACACCATATATTGATAAAATACACTGCAGTAACTACGAAGTAGTGGCAAACCTCTTTACAACTGTGTTATGGCAAAGGCCAAATTACTGCCCCAGGGATAAAATATCCAAAATAATAAAACAAATCAGTATCAGTGTGGTGACAAGTCCAGTACAAATAACATAATCCAAAGAATAGTTAAAAAGATGCAGCTAGAACCATGAACAGTAAAAAGTATGTTTAATTGGTTATCCCCCAAGTTGCTAAAATCAGTTCAGCCAAAGTGTGCTAAAATGTTTCCAGGTACATCTTTTTTACTATTTTTTGGATAAAATATCCAAAGAAGGATATTCCAAGCTGATTCTTTATTACCACTGGTCTTTTGCCTTGCCCTTAGCTCATTACATTGTTTACTTAAGAGCAGGCTTTAGATAACCTTGCCAAATGATATAAAACTTTTACAGACAAAATAAGAATGGTATTTAGTCTTGATAAATGTATAAAAGCAACATTTATGACTGGAACACTGAAGTTTCAAGAAAATATCAACCTGGGAGAGAAATGTGATAAAAAATAACTTGAACAAGAGGGCATATATAAATATCTGACGATAGAAGAGGGGTCAGCAATATATCACATTAACAAATGAGAACAAATCTTAGTAAGGAATATTTTAAGACTTAAATGAATATTAAAAAACTCCCTTGACATCTAAGAATAACATTCAAGCTACAAATCAGCTTATTCTTCTTACTTAGTGCATTGGCAGGACTGACTGGTATCAAAAGTGCTGGATCAGTGAGACAGGAAAAGAAGAAAACTGTTTCATACTTATTGTGTGACATATGAAAAAAACAGTGCATGGCATTAGTATATACCCCCTTGATTTAAAGGAGATATGGGCTTCTTTGAGACTCTCTCTCTCTCTTTCTCTCTCTCTCTCTCTCTCTATATATATATATATATATATATATATATCTACACATAGAGAGAGAGATAGAGGGCTGTAGTCTGGAGACTGCATATGTATATCAGATTCAAAAACAGTGAAAGTTCTAATTCATGAAAAAAAATGACATTGTGAAATCAAACTAGTAGCAGACAAAAAAAAACAGTAACAGAAAGTGCAAAAAAAAAAAAAAAAAATATGTAAAGATCATAACCAGACAAAAAAGAAAGAAAACTGGAAACCCACAATTATACTGACAAGTATTGAGAACTGCTGGAAATACTACATACTGACTCAAGAATTGACACATGAGTGGCTAAGGTGAATTTAAACCAAAAGATGAAAGTTTAATGATAGCAGCTCAGGACAACATATTCTAAACATGTTGGTTTACAAAGTGTGTACAAAAAGTGGGCGATGCAGACAAATGCAGGTTCTAGCACACAGAAGTAGAAATAGTTATGCATCTTGCTGCTAGATGTGATAAACTAATTGCTGAGGATCTGTGCTCTGAAAAGCAGAATAATTTGGTAAGACAATTGCACTGGGGATTGTGTAAACATTACAGCCTACAGGTAGTTGCTAAGCACATGAAACATGAACTACAAAATTACTGTAAATGAAGAAAAACTGATCATATTGGATCATCCAGTACCAACAGTCAGAAAAGTAGAATCAAGAAATACAGATATTGTAGCTGGATAAAAAATAGACAAAAGTAGCACGAATCAATGAACTAGAGAGCCCTAGTAATTATATTGTCCTGCATACTGAGAAACATAAAGTTATAAATATGAGGATATACAAACACAAACTAGGGTAATATGAAATAAAGACACCCAGATGATTGCAATACAGAGCTAATAAAAATGTTTTTAAGCATGCTTAAATGTATTGCCAGTACAGGTAACTCTTAAAAAACAGAAAGAGTCATTTGTAGGTGGATTGCTGATGTTGCGAAGAGCACTTTTTGTAAACATTAAAGAACAAAGCGAACATTAAAGTGAGTGGGTTTCTCTCAAATAATTTCTGCTTGAGCAGAGGAACCAGGTAGGGGTATCCTCTTTTCCCTTTGTTATTTGCATTATATTTAGAACCATTGGCAAAGAAAATAAGGGACTCAGAAATTCAAGGATATAATGAGATGGTAGTCAAGAAAAGCTGGCTTTGTTTGCAGACAATATTTCTTTATACCTGATAAAACCACAAAAGGACATTACAGTGTTGTGGAATATTTTGAGACAGTTTCATATCTTTTCATTTAGTGACCACTGCCCCTGTAAACGGGTTCTCTCTCAGTCCCCCACTTGCTGAATCCTCAGCCATTGACTGCATCTGCAGTGAAGAAACCAGCCACAAGTACTCAAAGGCTTTAAAAAGAAAATACGTTTCTGTAGGTGTCCAGCTATGTTTCCCTCTTAGCCTGCTACTGTAAAAAGTACCTGGTCTAAAGCAAAAATAACTGGCTCTACCCATGGCTAGGGACAGCAGCTGCTCCCCACCCCCATCAGTTGTAAATACATTCCCCAGTTAAACTTTTTCTTTTTAGTTATCAGTAAACCAAGATAAAGCTCTAGGTGAAAAAAAAGGTAACCCAGTAGATAGACTGGAATATCCCACTTGTAAAATAGAGGCAAAAGGGTACTTAAACTGCCACTTTTTGTCTGCTTCAAACTAGGTATCTACCCAGGAAGGACACAGCTGAAATCAGGCCTATAGATTGTTTTTCCTTACTAGATTCTAATAACTCTTAACAATTTGGCTATTTAGACACTTACCCTGAAATCTTTAGCCTGGGGGGGGGGGGGTTATAGCCCACTTTGTTCGCTACACTCCCCTCCCTGCCCACCCCCAGTACCTCTACATTTATTCTTAGCCTTAACCCCCACCCATAGTTACCACCAATTAAGCTACACCACTAGTCACCCCTCCCCCTACATCCAACACAGTCATGCTACTACCTAATATAATAACAATCCTAACCTGCATAATTCTAGCTCACATTACATCCTACCAAGGCTCCACAGTCACATGCCCCAACAACTTCCACTGTACTTGCTCAACACCCTCCCTCAAACATTTACACTATAATTACACAACCCCTGCCACCAAAACCATCATCCCAATACACACACTCCATTACCAAACACCTAACACACTCAAAAATAAAATATCCCTAAGATACCATAAGCAATTTACTATGTATATAAAACATATCCTAAACACCCTCTATAAACTAGCCCTCACTGGAGACATGCATCCAAATCCTGGTCCTCCCAAATCCAACCCAACAACAAACCCTAGTCCAAGCAACCCCCCCCCCCCACACACACACACAATTCAACTCCTAGCCAACAAAAAAACAACAGACCTACTTATAATGTCCCCAAACATCAAAAGCATATGCAATAAAATCCAAGAACTACATGCCAACATAAGCATATATTCCCCAGATATTCTCTTCCTAACTGAAACCTGGCTCAAACCTCACATCAAAAGTGAGGAAATGCTTCCACCTGAATACAACATCCTTCGCATAGACAGACTGTCCAAAAAAGGAGGTGGTGTAGCATTGATATTTAAACACCACCTCAATATTCAACTCCTGAACACATCTGCCCCTCACCACAATAATGAAGAAATCCTTTATGCTAATCTCAAACTAAACCCAAACAAAACAATCAATATCATAGGATGCTACTTACCACCAGGGCAAAATATTACACCCCTAGAAAATCTCTTGAGCTGGGCTACTCTATCTCTACCCCAGGAAACCATCATTCTCGGTGACTTTAACATCAGCTGGCTATCCTGAAATAACAATCTCCCAACCATTTACCTTAATCTCCATGGGTTCACTCAAGTCATCCAACCCCCTACCCGAATCAACAAAAACCCTAACAATCATACCTTACTTGACTGGATCCTAGTCAACAAAGCCCCTCACTCTTACCTAGCAGGCTGCTTACCTGACAGTCTTAGTGACCACTCCCCCACTTTCCTAATTCGGCACCACACAAACAGTCTCAAGCCCATTATCCACAGGCAAATATGGAACAAGTCCAACTTCAACCCCAACTCCTTTATCTCCCCCCTGCAAAACATTAACTGGTCACCACTAAAATACCTCAACCTAGATGAGGCGGTCCACTTCTTCAACAGTACTTTCCTCTCCATTCTAAACACCCATGCTCCTGTAAGAAATGCCAAAGTCAGATCCAGACATGCCCCATGGTTACAAAAGACCAGCAGAACCCTAATGAAATCCAGAGATAAGGCCTGGGAGCACTGGCGACTAATAAAAAATAACTCAGATAGGCAATCATTCTTTGAACTGAGCAATAAAGCCAAAAAGCAAATAAAATTAGGCAAATTTCTCTACTATAAATCCACCCTAAACTCTACCAACCACAACCCTAAGCAATTCTGGTCCACTAGTAACACTATCCTCCACCCAGGAAGGTTGATACCTCCCAGACATCCATTCCCCCCTCCTCCAGCAGTATTGCTGAATCCTTCAACACTTCACTGAAACTATAACATCTGTAAACAAACAACACTTCCCTACAACAGCCCCCCCAACTCCTAACCCTAAACCCCCACTCCTCTTTTCTTCTTCACCTCAGTACCTACCACCAACATAAAAAGACTATTGTCAAAACTTAAACCCACCAAACTCGCAACTGGCAACCTCCCCTCTGAATACTTGGAAACTGCAGCCGATACACTAACCTACCCAATTTCAATTCTAATCAACCATTCCATAACAGAAGGCTATGTTTCCTCGATATGGAAAATATCCCACATCATTCCCCTCCACAAAGGCACCCCCTCCACTGACCTCTCCAATTACCGCCCCATTGCTATCCTCTCCCCTCTCTCCAAGATACTTGAAAAATGTATCATCACCCAGGTGTCCAACTACCTCCTAGCTAATAATCTCCTCTCCAAAACCCAACATGGTTTCAGGCCATATCACAGCACTACCTCTGCTCTGCTCTCCTTCACCAACACTATACTTCATCACAAAAACAACGGCCTCTTCTCTACTGCCATATTTCTAGATCTCCCAAAAGCCTTTGACATGGTATCTCATGAGCTACTACTCTCTACTCTCCCCAACCTGTCCTTCTCACAATCAGCCTGCAATTGGTTCCACAGCTATCTACATGGACACCAGCAATCAGTAATCTGGGACAATAACCTATCACCTCACCTCCCAGTTACTCTTGAAGTTCCCCAAGGGTCTATCCTTGGTCCTCTGCTATTCTCACTTTTCACTAACAACCTACATACTGCCACCACCCAAGCATCTCTTATACAGTACGCAGATGACTCTACTCTCATCTGCTCTGCCCCCACTCTACCAGAACTTCAACAAATCACACAGGAATCATTCTCTTCTGTAGAAAACTGGCTATACAATGCTCAGTTGCTACTCAACCCAAGTAAGATAAAACTTCTCCTGTTCCAACATACAAAGCCACCCAAAACACCCCCCACTTCAACATTCTCACCAAAGACAATACCATCATCTCTTCATCAGAACACACAAAATTACTCGGCGTGGAAATAGACAACAAACTTAGATTTGACACCCACATATCTCTCACAATAAAAAAAGTTCACAAGAAACTTGCTGTATTATATCAAAGCCGCCGATTCCTAATCAAGGCAGCTAGAATCTCCATAGCCAATTCCCAGCTAATCTCCACCCTACTCTATGCATCCCCCATACTTACCAACCGTAGACAGACAGACCTACACAAGCTGGATGCTTGTTACAACAAAACTGCTAAATTTGCCACTTGAACGTCCTACTGCAGCCATCATTGTATCTCCCTTAAAGAATTAAACTGGCTAGAACTCCCACAACTGATTCACTTTAATCAACTCACCCTCGCTCATAAACTTATTAACCACTCCCATAACATCCCTTCCCTTCAAACCCTTCTCCAACCCTATCACTCCACTAGGCCCCTAAGATCAAGCAACAAAAATCAACTAACTGTTATCAAACCCAAACACTCAGCAGGAGAAGCCATATTTTCATGTACCATATCTAAACTTTGGAACAATCTTCCACCTTCTATAACTACTTTACTTTCCAGCAGCCTTTTCAAGACTGCGCTCAAATTCCGCTTAAATTTGCACTGGCTTTGTCCTTGTTCTAATCCAGACTAACACCCCCCAACCCCCAACCCCCACCTAGACTCTTAACCCAACTATAATACTGCCACTACTAACCACAGTCAGAATTAGCTAGTTGTCTTTACATACTTTAAGATCTTGTCTGACAACTTTGTTACTAATATTATAAATAAAAAGAAACTATCTTAACTTGCAACATTTACTGCATATACTGTTGATAATCAACGTCTTGTCATTGTATTAAAGCCAACAACCTGTAATGTTGTTTACTATTGCTGCAACTTTGTATCTCTATTTATCATGTACGTGATGTGGAGCTTTTCTCCCCGGACATCCACTAAAAAAGGACCCGCGTACAGTCGGAATTTCCTGGTAAACAAATGTAAAATAAAAAATAAAAATAAATAAATGCAGTACCAGTAAATTATGTACCCACACATGAATTGCAATATCCATATTTATGGGGACATGATAAAATAAAGTATTTAGGAGTATGAATTAAAAATGATTCTGGTGTGGTAGCTAAGGATATGTAGGAAGAGCTAAACAAAAGGTAATACAAAAACTGAGAAATTGGAAACTCTTTTTTATGGATGTGGATATTAATATATAAGCAAAAAATGGTTTAGTCCCTTTAGTCTTATACATTGGTCAGGCATATTTTTATCAACCAGAGGATACGTTTTGGATATCAATTAAGAGCTGAAGGATTTTTATCTAGGAGGGGAAGACAGCAAAAGTCTAGTGGAATAAGGTGATTCTTCCAACAGAACCAGGCAGAATGTGATTACTGGATTTGAAGGTGTATTTCAGAGCTACACAGTTAATGCATCTATAAATTGCCCAAACAGAAACCTATAATTCAAAGTGGAAAGTGATGATGATGAAATAGGGGGGAAGCTCAAGAAACAAGGAGAGACTAGGATTTTGGGTGCAGACCTTTAAGGAAATAATAATCATACAGAATATTATATTCATAAAGTAGCAGAAAGTATTCTAAGAACTACACCAACATGGGAATGGAGAAATGAGATTCTGCCAATAGGGATTACTGCAATTAGGGATACAGACAATAGACAAGAGAGAGGCTGGAATTTATTTTATTGTGGAAAACTGCAAAGGAACCAAGGTATTGGGAACAGATAACTAGAGAGGGAAAAATGATAGAATGGGAAGATGAATTTATTTGGACTGCAGGTTAGAAATTACCTCCCTTATCAAGAATTGATATCAGAGTATAGGCAAATAGAAAGAAATAGGGGGTTCTAAACAAACAAAAAAAAACCCCAGCACTGATAGAGTTTTTAGTAGAATTTAGAACAGAAGCTGCTGTTAAAAAAGAAATAGTTACTAGAGCATATAAAATATTGCATAACTATAAGAATCAACCAGTGGATGTTATAAAGGACTGGGAAGGGAGATTGGATAAGCCATTCACAAAGAAACAATGGGGGGATATATGTTTTTCTCCCAAATATGCAAGAAAATCTAGAATATTTAAGAGTTTTGCTTAGAAATGTTTACACAGATATTTTTATACCCCAAGTAGACTCCAGACCATCTTTTTTCCCTCAGGTAGACAATAAATGTTGCAGGTGTATTGGGAACATATTTTCTGGGAGGGTAATGAGTCGGCAGACTTTAAAGATTCCCTGCAGACAACTCTATCAGAGATACTGGGTGAGAAAATTGGTGTAACTAAGGAAATTATTTTTCTGAGCTGTGTTCCAGAATTGGAATTGCCTAGACATAGTAAGGCCTTGCTGAGTATAATTATGGTGGCTGCCAAAAAAAGCAATTACTAGGAAATGGAAATCAAAGTCTAAACCCAACTGGTCTAGAAGTAGTGAATATAGTAACAGAGATGAAACAAATAGAACTGGGATCTTTAGAACAGGGTAGGAGCAAATTACATAGGAAAAATGGGAACTGAGGAAACAATACATACAGGGAAGTAATGAGGTGCAAAAGACGGCAAGAATTGAATGAACTGTGTAACGCTTGACTGACAATGACTGGGTAGATTCTAAGTAATGTATAATGTTTGCAACTAAAATTATGTCAATATGGATTGTTTTCATTTATATAAATGTATGATTGCCTATGTCATAAGTGATAATTTAATAACAGATGTTTCTTGTTTAAAAAAAGCAATACTAATTTCAAAAACTTTAATTGAATCCTGACTTTGGAATGGAGTCCATTCTTGTCACTTTATTCAAATCTTGAATCGCTTGGAGAATTTGCCTAATGTGTGACCTTAAGCACGTCACTTAACCAGACAGTGTTTTGCAGCAATTGGGCTAGGCTCATTAATGGTGTCTTGGACTGCCTGCCTAGTAACTGCCTGTGTTCCTATGTCAATTAGGAATGGCTAAAAAAGATAAGTCTTCAGAATGTGCTGCCAATTCATAAAGTGACATAGATTACATATACATTTGATATTATAATTTGTACTTATGTTTTTATTATATTTTACAAGTGTATCAAAATGTGTGGAAAGCTTACACCTGTTACGATAAGACAACCGTTTAGGTTGGCTATTTATAGATACTAAATCATCCCTTATGCCAAAGATAAGGTATATACAGTATACCCTTATCTCCCAGTTCTACTCTGTATGAAATAAAATGTCTTAATCATAACTTTGTCATGTGGTGCTCTCCAAACATTGACAAAAAGACAAATAACACAAGTCGCTATTTTGGCAATGAGTAGCAATTCAAACCATTCTTTTATCTAATTATAAAAAAGCTGCAGGACTTCCCATGCAAAGATTATTAGTGATTGAAGACCCAACAGCTAAAAAATTATTAATTTCTTGCAGTTCAAAAGGAAGTAGACTATGTGCCTCTCTTGTATTTTTCCCCATTAAATAACTTGTAGAAACTAACAAAAAGATAAATTCTTATCAAGACATGAGCTAAATAAATTAATTTGCAGTTTCAGGGTGATAAAAGCAAGTGGCTGTTAAAGGTCTGGATATAACCAAGGGTTCACGATAGATTCCACATGTCTTCTATTTCTTGTATGCCTTTATTGGCTCCCTGATCTTTCTCTCAGTGACTGTCAAGCTCCCATACACCACTCATCATCTTCCGTATCAATGCCTTTTTCACCATTATCATGGGGCCAGTGTGTTACATCAACTATTATTATTTCTCATCACTCAATGCAACTCTCCTATCTTCTTCAATGGTCATGCATGTTGCAGGCCTTCTCTCCCACAATTCATTCATCTCATGCTAGATGACCTCATTTCATTCTGCCTTCTTCCTGACTGTCCCAAATCTTCTTCACCAGTCTGTCTTCTTCTTTCCTGCTTATGTCTAAACCACATTAATGTGTTCTGTTTGACTTTCTTTGCAATTGGAACCACTTTGGGTTCTGCTTTGATGTCCTCATTTCTTTGTCTGCCCACAGTCTGCATTCTACCACTAATCTTAGGCACTTTATCTCTGTCACCTTTAGCTTCCTAAACTGCTCTGCCTTTACTGCCCATGTTTCTGAACTACATAGTAGTACTGGTCATACAACTGTTTTGTAAACCTTACTTTTCAGCTTCTTTGACATTTTTTTCACGCACTACTCCTGGTATTCTGTGCCAGTGGGCTGTAGCCCCTCTAATTCTAGCTCTGTCTTCCTCATTCAGACTTGCCTTCTCTTCAACCACCCTTCCCAGATACCCAAAGCTGTTAACCTGTTCCACTGTTTTCTCGTCTATCTCAATTTTCAGCTTCTTTTGGTTTTGCCCATTTACTGCCATGAAAACCGTCTTATCACTATTCAGTTTCATCTCACATACTTTCAGTTTTGAATTCCATTCCCTTATCATTTGCAGAAGATTTTGTTCTGAATCAGCTGGCAATACCACATCATGTGCATACAACCAACTTTTTGATCTGTCTCCTCCACCCTGTTTGCTAATTTAGGTCAGCACCTGTATGAACATCAGTGGGCTGAAAGCTGAATCCTAATGCACATCTACTCCTACTGGGGCCACCTCTGTGAGTGCTAATGCAGTTTGTTCTTGTATCACTGAGACCTTGTACATAGCCTACATTAATTATATCTGTTTATA
Organism: Protopterus annectens; assembly: GCF_019279795.1. Lineage (NCBI taxonomy): Eukaryota > Metazoa > Chordata > Ceratodontiformes > Protopteridae > Protopterus > Protopterus annectens. Next base: position 1,103,219,866 of record NC_056744.1, on the reverse strand, counting down.
TCACTTTGAGACATCACAGGACTGCTTATATCACCTTTCTTGGGACCTTATCACATGTTTTCTCCAAGTCTAGGAATGTCCAGTTGGACCCTTTCCTCATCTGTAACTTATTTTCAACTATCTGTCACACTGCAAACATTGGGCCAGTTGTACTGCATTTAATCTCAAGCTAAAATGTTTATCTCCCATCTCACTTTCTGCAACTCTGCATATTTATTTATCATTTACCCTCTCCAGCACTTTCACGTAGTGTAACAGGAGTCTGATACCTCTATACTGCCCACAGTTGTGAATGACCCCTTTGTTCGGCTACTACAATGCTTACTCTCCAGTCATCTGGGATAGAACTTTCTCTCTATACTACTATGAGTACCTCTGGAGCCATTTCTCCCCTAACTCCCCCAGTATTTCAATTATATCTGTCACAACCCCATCTAAGTCAGGGCTTTCCTTGACTTTATTTTCCTTAGTGCTGTTCTTACTTCATCTTCTTCCTCTTTCACCATATGCTTTGTTTGGAGCAGTTCAGCTTCTGTGGAGTTTTCTTCATTCAGAAGGTGTTGCAAGTACTCCTTTCATCTGCATTTGATGTCCTGTTGACTGGTGAGCAGGTTGTTGCTAGCATCTTTAAAGAAAGGTGTCTGATAATGCACTTCTTTATCTTTCTTGCAGCCTGATAGAGTTTCTTTGTGCCATCTGCTGAGTCACTTTCCAGAAGATGACTTGTTCTTTGCCATTGCAAAAGCTCTCTTAGCCCCTTTGTTAGCTAACCAATATTATTTCTTAGCCTGGTCTGTCTTTTCTATCTCCCACTATTTCCTGCATTCTTTCTTTGATGACTTCCTGGATATCTGTATTCCACAGTGGCTTTTCTCCTGCATCTTACTTCCATACTTGGCTGAGCCTCATATTTTGTTCTATTGTCTTCATACAAGCTGTTATTATTTATTTATTTATTTACACTTGTTGACCAGGAGTGTCCGACTGGACGTAGGTCCATTTTCAGCGGAGGCCTGGGGAGAAAAGCTCCACAGTTAAAATATACAGACAGTAGTCACATTGGATTTACATAGCGATTAACGATTTGCTTAACATAGCAATTAATTACAAACATAGTTGCGGATGAAGAACATAGTACATCAGTAGACAACTAGAACCTTTATCTGTGAAGTACATAACAGACATTAACAATTGTTACAATAAGAAGTTCCTGCTGTATAATAAGTAGTAGGCTTATGAGCATCCGAGCTTGCTATTATTCTTCAGTTGTACCTATTTCCTCTTCTTCCTGAGGTGCTAATGCCCCATGTCATTGAATTCTTGTGCTTTCACTCCAGCCAACTTCTAGATTTTCAGCCTAGTCTCTGTTGACCTTAGAGCCTCGCCTCCTCTGACCACTGTTTGCAGCTGAGTGTAGCTATCAGTGGTTTATGCTTTGAGATGGTTTTGGAGCCACTGATTCTAACCTAATGACCTTTCCTTACTAGGAGGATGTTTGCCTGAGTTGCATGTTGGTCAGTCTTCTATGTGAAATTGTAACTGCCTCTCTCGTTTTGATCCATGTATTATCCACAATCAAGCCATTTGCCAGACAGAAGTCTAGAATGGTCTCTCCTTCTCTATAAGCATTCAGATCCTCCATTATCAGCACCAACTCATTATCCCCTGCAACTGCTGCCTGAAGGAATAATATTGCACCTTGACATAGGGCATAGGCTAAAATTATGAATACTGCCCAATCCATAGACTGCATTTTGATTACTAGAAGTCTGTTGCTACTTCCGATGACATCCTTTACTGTCTTCTGAAGCCATTCCCGCAACCCAATTCCCACACCATTTCTAGTCTGCCACCCTGAGAAATATACTCTGAGTCCCAAGCCAAGTGGCTTTGCTATTCTGCCCTTCCATCTTGTCACCTTGATAAACAGGATGTTCAGCCTCTTTCTTACCATCATGCCATCCACTTCCAAGCTGCATCCTGTCAGTGAACCTCTAAAGAGTGCAGCAATCCTCAGTTCATGATTGCAGGTTGATTATTTTTATGTCTGGTTTTGCTTAACAGAGCTATCCTAGGTAACACAAGCTGGACAACTGAACATTGGCATGCTAGTAGCTAATAGCTTATCGACCCATGTGTCTGGGTTTTATGGTGGCCACACACTGCTCATTACAGGCACATAGATGCCTCTCAGCATTAGCATTGGTCCCTGGCATAGGTCAGAGTTGTCTGAGTCTTGAAACCATTTATCATTGACAAATACCCATGCCTATTTTTGGTGACATAAGTCAATATCTCCAAATCATCTACAGCACTTGTATACCACTGGTCCATTCATTTATCCAGTTTTTCTGCATCTAAGAGGCACCGGCACAGCAGACAAGAGTAAGAGATCAGGAACTTGCATCAGGTGGCTTCATTCTGCTTCTCTAAGTTTGTTCTTCCTCGCACACACACGCGTGCACGCGCACACACACACACACACACACACACACACACACACACACACACACACACACACACGTATTCTCTCAGCCTTGAGAGTAATGCTTTGCCTGGAAAGCTCAAGCATCCAATTTGTATTGTCACATGGGACAAGTAGCTGTGGTCTAACCCACAGATGATTATTCCAAACCTCAGAGCTATTAATGTTTTATGTACATTTCTCAAAATAAACAATGAGTGTGGAATATGAAGTTTTTGCAGGAAGAACATACAGGTCAACATAGTCGTATAGATAATTGTGCTGTTAATATTCTTGTAGTGCTTTCGGATTCTAGGCATGATATGATGGGTACTGTTGGGGGGATTTCTCTGATATCCAGGTGTCTGCTAAATGGTGATATCAGACTAAAAAGCAGATTACATTTCAAGATAATACAGTGATAACCCTTGTCATTCTGTACATAGATCATGGCACATTAACACAGAACTACTTGTGCACACATAAGAGGTCATAATATTAAATGAAATCATGTTAATCTGATTAGTCAGTTTAGTTTTATATCACACTAGTGTAATCATCATCTAGGACACTTGAGGGTAACAAGCTCATTAATCATCAGAATCCTTAATATCTTTAGTGCTCAACGTGCTACCTTATTTGCCTGATTTTTCTATATAATTTGTAAAATACAGACAGCAAGTTAATGACCTGGTTGTAAAAGAATAAAACAGCTAACAGGGCACCAATAGGTTTAAACAGATGCTATAATATAGCAATAACCCACGCCTGGGTGTGGGTAATGCTGGATTTACCCACGGTTGGCGTGGTTTGGTCCCGAGGGTGAAGCCCGAGGGACCAAACAAAGACAACCGTGGGTAAATCCAGCATTACCCACACCCAGAAGTGGTTATTATTATATAATGCCATTATTTAAGAAAAGAAATAATTACTTTTCTTAAATAATGGCATTGTATACGCCTCTTTGCTGCCCTTCCGCAGCTGTCTGCTGTTCCGCGGCAGTTCTGATGTACTGCGCATGCCTACGCAGTACATCAGAGCTGTGGGCAAAAGCAACGGAGAACGCAAGTTCTCCATTGCTTTACTGTCTCGCTATGTTAAATGGGTTTAACATGGCGAGACAGCTTTAAAATAAGCAACGGAGATCTCCGTTGCTTATTTTAAAGCTGTCTCGCTATGTTAAACTCATTTACCATAGCGAGACAGGTTTAAAAAAAAGCAACGGAGATCGCAAGATCTCCGTTGCTTTACTATTGTCGCTATGTTAAAGGAGTTTAACATAGCGAGACAGCTTTAAAAAAAGCAACGGAGATCTCCGTTGCTTTTTTTAAATCTGTGTCGCTATGTTAAACTCTTTTAACATAGCAAGACAGTGTTTTATACTAACGGAAAAAGTCCAGGCGACCGGACCTTTTTCCGTTAGTATATTGAGGGATTTACAACGGGCACACTGGTTGGGCTGGCCAATCAGCGTGCACGTTTTCAGAGTAGGCATTGTATAATATAGCAATAACCCATGGCTGGGTGTGGGTAATGCTGGATTTACCCACGGTTGGCGTGGTTTGGTCACGAGGGCGAAGCCCGAAGTGACCAAACAAAGCCAACCGTGGGTAAATCCAGCATTACCCACACCCAGCCATGGGTTATTGCTGTTATACTATGGTGTTAGTTTGTTTTGTATTATCTTTGTGTTGTTGTTATTTAGGTTTTTGTTTGCTTTTCTTTGTACTCTTCCACTTTTTGTGAGATAAAATAGTCCACACTTTCAGTTTGTGTTTATTGTTTATTTCTGTTTTAATTTAAATACAAGTTATTTTTTAATTTTTCAGGAAATGTTAGGAAATAATTATATAAGTAGATATAGTTGTAAAGCTTTTGGTATGTCTTCATAGTTTTAAAGCTTTTGGTATGTCTTCATGTTGTAGTTTCTTTTATATTTCTGTATTGGTTCTGCCTTGATGGTTGTCTATGCTCATATGTTGGCTTGAGTTCTTCTTAGTGTAGTATCTGTAATGAGAAATTGTGTTTATAGTTAATTTTATGTTTATATATTGCATCCTATCTGTCTGTATCTTGTTTGGGTGTTTTTTCCTGTCTGAGTTTGTAGTGTTTCTATTTAACAGGGCTTGTGCAGGTTTTTGAAGGGATGTTATCAAAAGGGCTAGGTGGTGCTAGGTATAATATAGTTTAAGCAGTGTAGAACTTTATAATGTGTAGTTATGTTTTAGTACTTATAGGTATGTTAGAAATGTGGTCTAGTTTTAATGTGCATTAATTTTTTAAAAATATAATGTAGTTTTACTAATTGGTCACTAGATGGTGATGTGGTATGCACTTTTAGAAGGTATATGCTGGTTTGGAAGTTGGGTATGGTGTGTCTTTTTGACTTTGCGAGGGATGTGTGCTGTGTTTACTTTTAGTGTGTACATTTTTGGAGTTGTTATTTGTCTATAGCTATTGCAGGGAATACAGCTGTTTGAATGGTTTTATCAGAATGCTTGCTTTTATTGTATTATTTTTTTTTAAAGTGGTGGTTATGTAGTGTGTGCGGTGTATTTGCGACTGCATGACAGTTTATTTTATTAGTGTTCAAGGTGAGGGACTGAGGACTGTAATAGGGGAATCGGTGACTTGTGTGATTAGGTGTACTTGTTAGGTGTTTGTGGTGTTAAATTTGCTTATGTTTACTTGCTGTCGCCGCAGCATGATATTTTAGCAACCGGACTTCTTCCATTATTTGTTGTACGATTTACTATGTGCACGCTGGTTGGATTAGCCAATCAGCGTGCACGTTTATCGGCTTTTCCGAGCATCACATGGTATAATTATTAATTTGGCATTCCATATCATAAGGTTTGAACACTGGTCCTACCTTAGAGTTAATTTTAATTCCATCACTGTACAGACCATAATCATGGTAATTACAGATTTTATCAACAGATCAAGATTTTTTTTTCATAAAATAGTCTTTTTACAATAGTCAAGATTATCAAATTAATTAATGAAGATTTTTGAGACTTAAATAAAGTAACTCAATGTGGTTGATGTTTTCATTAATTGTTTCTAAATTCTAAATGAATTTGGGTGCACCAATTGATGTTTAAATTTGCAAGTTTGTTTTCTGGTCACATAGCTAGCCTCTAAGAGGTTACTGAAATTATTTGAGATTTCATCTGCATGAACTATTTGGTAAATATCTGCAGGATGAGAAGGAAGGAATTTGGTAGGGGTAGATAGTTCTAGTAGTTCTCTTTTAGTTAAAGCACATGAATGTGTTTTGATTTCTCACAATAATGCTAAACGTAAAATTGCTTGAATTTCTTTGTGTACTGCTGCAGAAAGTTCATCTCAGATATTAGAAATGGTTTTGGCACTATGTCAACTAAGAAATAATTTTTTTCGAAATTATTTAGACTATGGGCTGGATTCCTGAACAGCTAATTTCCATGCTCCTATCGTATGTATGTCACACCATTCTGTAGAGCCACCAAATAAAAGTAAACAGCGCAGAATGCTAATTAAAGCATAATTAGCTAAATTATATGGTAATTAACCAATCCAAGATGGCGGAGCCATTCAGGAAACTCTAAAGTAACTGTGTAGATATGGTGTAGCCCTTTCAGGAAACTCTAAATTAACTGTGTAGATATGGTGTAGCCCTTTGCCATAAACTCAAAAAACTAATGGAATACAGCTACCATCACACTTAGAAAAAAAAAACAATTGTAGGGGCTGCTGCTGCTGTCTTGCATGTGCATTTGCAACAGGTTCAAATCTATGCTGCTGACACTGCTGACCTCATTCTAGGAGAAGTGTGTTCATACCCTGTTTAGCATATCATGGACTGCATGATATTGAAATGGTAGAGCGATACAGTGTTGATATGGAAACACTACATGAACTCTTTATCATCTGCCACTTCCACTTCAAGCTCTCGGAAATTGAGGAGAACCTATACTAGTGGAAACTAAAGTATGTGTAGCATTAAGGATGCTGGCTATTGGTACATTCCAAAGACTCACATGGGATATACTAGGGGTGTCACAGGCCTCAGCCTCCAGAATAATGCACCAATGTTTTCATGCTATGCTAGAACATGCAAGTTAGTACATATGTTTTCCATGCACACCAGAGGAGAGCGCATGAAGTTTTTGGGGGCCACAGACTGCACTCACATAGAAATAAAATTCCCACTAGGTGAACAGGGAAGAACATACAACACAGTTCCACTCAATCAACTGCAAGGTTGTCTGTAACACTCGAGGGATCATCCTCAATGTGTGTGCAGGCAACCCAGGCAGTTACAATGACTCACCTATATGGTACACTTCTCAGCTTTACACACGGTTTGCTGGGGATGATGTTCCACAAGGCCATCTACTGGGTGATGCAGGTTATAAACTGGAATCATGGCTTATGACACCCATCAGAAATGCACACACACTAATGGAAGTGATGCCCATGCTCAAACTAGAAACATCCTAGAGCATGTGTATGGTATGCTGAAATCATGGTTCCTCTGTCTAGACACATCAGGGGGTGCCCTGCAGTATGACCCAGGCACCTATGCAGAAATTCTCACAGTCTGTGCCATGTTTCACAATATCATCTTAAAGAAACAGCCACATTAGGAACAGCAAGGGCCAGGACCACAGGTAGGGCCAGCACTTCCAGCACATACAGCCAAGGATTCTGAGGAAGAACCTCTAGGTGTAGAGGTAGCCGGCAGATGCAGGCATGGACAATCTAACCTTGGTTAAGAGTCAAACGATAGCATACACACTCACCATCTAAGATTCAAAGGTTAGCACACACACTTAGCAGGTAAAAGGCAAGTGATAACACATATGCAAAGGAATTCACACAGCCTAAGCACATACAAATATTAAAAAGTGATGCTATCCAACATCCACAAACTTTACTTACCCATGTAATGTCTCTATATACATAGCATCAGACAAGAGACAGCCCCAAAGCACATGACTCATAACTGCAGTAATGAAGTGTGGAACCTGTAGTATATGAACAAATATGTAAGAAAATAAATGTAAATAATATACCTGCATACTGTTGGCCATAAATGTACTCAATCGGAACCTGTGTGAGGTGTCCACCAATGGCATTCTTGGCTCACAGGAATGATGTCTGCAATATACAGGTAGGCATTGTACACAGTAACAGGCATCAAGCTGACACTTACTTACTGTACACACAGCAGTCAACAGGACAATTATGTCAACAGTTTTACAAGTGGAGCAATAAGCAGGAATGCAATATAATCACAAAAAGAAGTGGAATCTTGGGGAAAAAGTTAGCAAGACATAAAAACACAGATAAATCCACCAAATTACAAGGCTGGCAATTCCAAAAAGGGAAATTAAAAATCAGGATAAAAAACTTTATGTCTCCAGTTAATCCATTTTTTTATCCTGGATTTTGGCTTCCCTTTCTGGAGTTGGCAGCCTTGTAATTTGGGGGATTTTCAGGAATGCAATATCACTGGTTTGAATGCCTGACTTACAATACTAATGAAAAAAAAAAGCCTTCTGAAATGGGTATTTAGAAAAACATCAAAAATCGTATTATGTAATAAACATACATAATAAACATAGTGAGAAAGGCTCTCTTAGCTATCCACTCTGTACATCAGACATATATGCAACCCTAAGTGAAACACAAAAGAACTAAGAACGTACCAAAGAAAAAACAAAAAACAATAAAGTAATAAAAACAAAATGAAGGCCACAGCTCCAGAGGTAAAAGTCTTTAATATCTGAGCACTTTTGTTCACTCAATTCAAATGAACGTCTTCAGACCTGGTTCTGAAGAAGTTCATTTGACTGAGTGAACGAAAGCGCTCACATATTAAAGTCTTTTATCTTTGGAGCTGTGGCCTTCATTTTGTTTTACACAAAAGAACTAATGGCATGGCACAGTCATCATCATTTGCACAGGGTGGAGCAGTAGGCCAAAGCTGACACCAAAGTAGTGAGTGTGTGTGTGAGTAAGAAACGCAAAACATTCAGTAAAGTAGGAACTATCTCAGGGACAATAAGAGAAGATATATCGCAATTAACATTAAGGTTTTCTTAGCTTGCATGTGTGTTGGTCAGTATGGCCTTTTTTGTGAAATGTGTGTGTGTGTGTGTGTGTGTGTGTGTGTGTGTGTGTGTGTGTGTGTGTGTGTGTGTGTGGATATGTGTGTGTCTGCATGAGCACAAACAAGCTCTGTGCTCACACTACATCCTGCCATGTTGGACAGGTGTGAGCCATGCAAGGTAGAGTTGGCAGTTCAGAGTCATCACTCCCAACCACATCAACTGCCACTGCCAGGAGTTGCACTGCCCCTTCCATGTCCTTGATTCGATGATAGGGGATGATACCTGAATGTGAGCAATGTCTCTTGGGCAAGCTCTCTTCATGACTATGTCCAGGACCACAACCCTGTGGCTTACCACATTTGGGTGTAGACACCTCAGTCACTGATGGAACAGTGGAAGTAGTGCCACTATGGGAGCCAGATCTGGCATCATAGCCATGTCGGCTAACAGAAGAGAATGTTGCAGATCTATGGACATGTGGATACCGGCCATCCCCCAGCAGATGTTCCATCACAGACGCTACCCAATCCAGTGTGTCACTTATCCTATCCAATGAGTCACCCACATGGTTGAACCAGTCACACATGTCAGAATGCACCACCTTTAGGACTCACACAATCCTTTTTGAGGCCCTGGTGGAATGTGCCTGTGCCACCATGATGGCCCTATGCATATGTCTGATGGCCTTCTCTGAGCATCTCTAGCAACTTCTTGTGTAGTACCATGCCCTCATGATGGCTATGGGCAGACTGAACCAGGTCTGCAACTGGAGTAACCACAATTCTCTGATTAACTATGTCACCCTTAACCTGTTCTATATCTGAGGCCTCAGTGGAATGGTTATGCATAGGTACACTGACTGTGTCCAAAATAAGGCCAGTGGATATGTGAGCTACAAACTCAGAGTCAGGCTGAACCTCTGCATCCCCTGACTGTGCCTCTATATCACCACCATTATCAACAGAGACTACCTAAACTGACATAAGGTGGTAACAGTTCTATACTGCCAGTATCAGGATCATCATCCATAAACACAAGAAGGAGAGTAATAGTGAGTAGATATGATCAAAACTTGTGCTACACACTCTTTCAGATGTTAAAGAAATGCAATACTTTTTACATCTAAGTAATGGTTATTACTAATCAAAGAAAGTTTGTACTTCCCATCTGCAGATGGTCTTTCATATGGTAACTCTTATGTACCTTGAAAAAGGGGAAGACAATGGAAATAAAGCTAATAAGCATCACATTACAAATGACACAAGGACAAGGGAATAATGTTCTGTCTATTTACCACTTAAGAAATATCTCAGAATCAAGCAGACTAACCCCCTACCCCCACCACTACCACCACACTCTCTGTTGGACTTCTCTCTACTAAGGCACACATTTCAATATTTTGAGATGTAGAAGCAGTAACACTTAAAGTTGTCTAGAATGACATTAAATGAGCTGTATCTCTCTCTCTCTCTCTCTCTCTCTATATATATATATATATATATATATATATATATTTTTTTTTTTTTTTTTTTTTTTTTTTTTACATCATACATGGGATTTCTTCTTGGGAGACACATGGCCTGTTGTCCACATCAGCACCAACATAAATAAGTCTGTGTTATCCCTCTCTTGAGCTGTCTGGACCTCAGCCACTGGAGATGAATGCTCATTTTCAGTGAGTGGACCAGGACCCCCCTCCCCCCATTAGCCATCTGTTTTTATGTTACCAGAAATACCCTCCTGCATGCCTCTGTAATCATATCATATCAGTGGCAGCGTGCTGCCCCCAATTATAGTTTCTGATATGGCTGCCCACTGCATTTATGTCCACCTGCTGCCATATGCTTTTTCTAGCAGACATTTCACCTCTACCTATGTCAAGCAGGAAGGTTCCATGCCAGCATAAGGCTCCAGTTCTCTGCATCACTGAATGGTAACTTGCATGGAAGAGATGGTCTGGGTCCCACAATCCTATATGACATGAAACAGAAAAAAAACACACATTTGTAGCACATCTAGAAACCAATCTGTGCATCCATCCTCCAAACAAAATAACTGAACACACAATGCTCATCTCGGACTACACATCAGCTAAGTAACCCCTACCACTAAAAAAGAAACATTAATACATTAGAATTACATCCCTTCTTTTAACATTTCTCCAATGACATCAGCAGTTGTGCAAATGACTGTTAGGTGGCAGGAGTGTCAATAATTCGGCAAAAATTCAAAGCCCAACTGCCCAGAAAATTTCCTTTGGTCTCTCTATTGTTGTGGAGGTCGCCATGGTACATCTAAAAAGACTAACACCTCCTTCAATTAAACATGCACAACCCTTTGAAGTTGATGATAAACATAATACAGTTGTCTGTGGTAACTGTTGAAATTCCAAGAACAAATAATAACACAATACTGTGATGTAAACATAATAACTTGGAAAGCACAGCAGGAAATGACATATGGTCTGTATACCAGCAGTGATGTTTTTAATTGTATACATATCAAAATTCGTTTTTCTATTTTGTATTGGAATATGTTCAGAATATAAACATGTAAGCAGTTTATGAAAAGGACAGACATACCTTATAAATAGTGCAGTAATTTGTAGAACAACCTCCTACAAGTAATGACCAACAATGGTTAATCTGTATCCAATCCATTGCCCTTCCTTCCAGTTTAATAGCTACACCATTGCCTTTATTCAGTGTAGATTCAGTCCTCTGAGCACTGTGAATATGCAAATGAGGTATAAAATCATTCCTGAATATCAAAAAAAATCACTTGGTGTAGGAGATGCAAACATGGTGTAATTAACTACATAATTGAATGCACATGCCATAGGACTGCAGGGAGGAGCAATGACAATTGTTAGGTGCTAATGGCTTGCAATTGTTACTGACTGCTCTGACTACAATAACAAGCAATACTGAGCAGATTCCCCTCTGAAGTGTGTATGATACAGAATACACTTAAAATAAAAAGTGTAAGGACCTTGACAGCTATATGAACAACTTTAACAACACTGATATGTTTGCATTAAGAGCACACTGTCTATCCTCTACTTAAAATCTGACTGAAATGCTGATCAGCTATATTACTCATTGGAATAAAGATGGAATAAATGGCTATGGCATTGCATTTCTGTAGTTAAGCTGACAGGAGGGGAATATGCTCAGAAAATAAAGAGAAGAAATAGCTGGCAGTGTTGGCAGCTTGACATTAATACAGTATGGGCTATTATTAGTGTAAAGTATTAAAGTGTTTGACAATATCACATTGATAGCACTAATGAAATAATCTGACCACCATAACTGTTAGTCCATAAAAAACTCTGCAGGCTTTAATATAAAAGAAAAAGGTAAACACTTTCACGGTGTACCCACCACTTATTTAGACCATATAAATACAATAAAAAACAAAACAAATCATATAAAGAAATTTAAATACACCAATAGACATCTATAAATCATGTTACATCATAATTAGTCAATGAATCACATCAAAAACTCAAACAAAATCTATTAAATCACACATATAACTAATAGCCAGTCAACAAACAGAAACCAGTACACACCTACTTGCTTACATAAAGTTTCATTCACTTCAATATTTAAGGGATGGGTCTTCAACACAGGTTTTAAAGAAACTTGTCCATTTAACCCTTTTTGAATATGTGCTTGTAACTGCAAGATTCACTTTAGCTCACTACTTTCTGTGGAATTCTTTAGATCCCCACCCCTCAAACTTTCAAAGAGTAGCTCTAGCCCTAAAAAACTAAAACTATGCTGTTCTTTATGATTATAAATGGATTGTGCAAGAGCACTGGTGTTCTTATTATGTCTGATGTCATTGAAATGTTTTAATAGTCTTTCTTTAAAACTACGGTTCATGTTCCTGCTGTAAATGAACTGCACCTAACACAGGAAGCATAATAAACTAAATCCTTGCTTTTACAGTCTGCATAAAACTCAAGGTCTATCTTAGTCCCTGTAGCAGAATGTACAAAAGATGTGCAGCTCCAAATATACTTACATACTTTACATGACTTGCAGCCGAAGGTGCCTTTCCTATCAGATACTTGCCTTGTGTTCATTCCTATAACAGTGCTGACTTTTTAATGATAAATTATTCATAAAGCTAGGAAGCAAAACCTTCAGCGGACACCACCACGGCATCAATAAGGGGTACCCTGATGCAATGTATTAAAACACAATTTATTCACAATCCAATCACAATCCAAAAACATATACAGGTTTAGAGCTTTTGTTTCTTACCTGGAAACTTCATCAGAATCTAAAATCCAGTAAAACTGTGGTGTATTATTAAATACCCTTCTTAATTCTGGATTAGCCATTAACAATGGCCAATTCTTTTTCACTATATCACATGCGATATTAATATCACTGGAATATGTAGGGACCAACCTATTCTCAGTGTTGGATCTAGCTATACTGTGACTGCCAGTAGCTTTCTCAGAGAAAACGGTCTCCTTTGTGTTCCCCTAAGTCTATGCACTTCCTCAATAGTCAGTTCAATGTCATTACTACCATACCCCCTTTCTAAGAACTCTTGTCTCATTGTGTAAAAAATGTTTCCATTTCACTGTTGTCACTATGTAGCTTCATTAGTCTGAGTAACTGACCTTTCATAATATTCTTAGTTACATAAACTGGATACATAATGCCTTTATGAAATAATGCATTCTTTCTACAAGACTTTCTATACAACCTCATATCAAAACATCCAGACATGTCTTTGCTAACAGTAACATCCAAAAAATCAATGGTGGAATCTGAAATATGTTTACTAAATTTCAAAATGTCCGCAGTGCTATGAAGAAACTTTACAAATTCTTCACACAATTCCAGTGTCCCTGTCTAAACAAGGAACACATCATCCACAAAACACCTATAGCAGCTGATAAATTCACAGCAAGGATTATTATGCAGTACCTGTTCAGTTTCCCAATAGCATAGCACAAGCTTGGCATAGCTGTTAGCACACATGGTGCCCATAGCCATGCCAACCTTCTGAAGAAAAAAGTCACCATTAAACAAAAAAAAACATTGTTCTCTAAGTTCACATAATGTAAAAAGAAGGTCTATTCTATGTCTTGTAAATCCTGCCTTACATCACTATTGTCTAACATACTCAATACCAACTGTATTTGGTATCACCGTGAACAGAGATAATATGGCAAGAGTTGCAAAGAACATTGCACTGGTCCCATTTATACTCCTAGACCAGCTATATAAATCACTTAAAAATTTTCAGTATCTTTCAGGACTGAAGCTATGCTGTCCAACACTGCTCTCAAAGTTTTTTCTACAAATATAGATAAGGATTCAGTGACCCATTTTTTGCTGGAGACTATGGGATGCATAGGTAGGTCATGCATACACTTCTGGACCTTTGGTAATCCATAAAACATGGGTATTAAAGGATATTCAAACAAATCATGATTAATCAAACCCGTCATAAGTACGTCATGCACAAAAAAATGCACTCGATCACTCAAACCTGCTGTTTATTGTTTAGTAATACGTGCATAAGTCATATTATGTGCTAATAATTGTCCCATATGTTCCAGATAAAAATAGTCTGTCTAAGCATGTTAATCAAATGAGAAAGAAACATTTTCTGGTCCAGTGTTGGTAGCAAAGAGGGATAAAAAACACAAATGTGTGTGTGTATTGCTATTCCACTGAATTGAGGGTTGAAATCCAGATAATGTGCTGTCTGACAGAGTTAATGCATGTTTTCTGAGCATATGACCACTTTGTAACACACACAGATCTAAGAAACTTCCTAATCATGCATTTTCATTATTATTCCCTGGTATTTGTTATTACTGACAATTTTTCTTTCTTTTTTTGGGCTCCTAATTTGCGCATGTTTTGGCAAGCACACGTTGGTCTGGTAACATTTTGAAGAAGTAACGAGAGTCCACTGCTTAAAACTGACAAATGTAATTTGGCATGATATCAATAGGACATTTTAGAGTGGCAGAGGTGTGGCGCTTTGCTACAACACTCTGACCAGCAGTAAGGGAAGAAATTCCACATTGCATCTTCTTCTTCTTCTTTCGGCTTTTCCCGGTTAGGGGTCACCACAGTGGATCACCTGTCCACTCATGATTGGCAGTGGGGTTTTTACAGTGTCGAGTTGCCAGCCCGACGCCCAACCTTCCACAGGAGACACACACATGCACACACTCACACCTAGGGCCAATTTAGAGTGTCCAATCCACCTACAGTATGTATTTGGGATGTGGGAGAAACTGGAGCACCCGGAGGAAACCCATGCGGCCACAGGGAGGACATGCAGACTCCACACACAAGGCACTCCAGCTGAGTACTGAACCAGAGAACATCTTGCTGTGAGGCAGCAACGCTAACCGTTGCACCACCATGGCCGCCCAAATTCCACATTGCATCTAAATACCATTAAAGCACATGGACAAATGGAATCAATTTAAGAAACAGGAAAGATAATGCAGGGTTTGAATCCAGCTTGAAATTGAATGCTGTTTGGAATGTTTGCAGCTTGTGTTTTGCTGCATGGAATATGAATTGTTACTTATGTGTTTTACCTTTATAATTTCTGCACTGCTTATCAAAGTGCAAATAGGGCTCATGGTTGAAGGAAGGAGTCAACAATGTCTTTAATCTTCATTAACGTAAACAGTTTTGTCACTACTGCATGGTATTACCAATGACTGAGTGATGCATACCTCTTTCTGTGGCAAAAGCTGTAAATGCACTGACTTTGGACTCATAATAGAGTTGTTCTGGGGTTCAAATCCATATTGTGTGAAGGGAATGTGGAAATTATTACTCAAGATTTATGACTTACTTTCATCAGAATGTCATATACATTGCTTTCTGTTTTTTGCCTTGTGCACTTGTGCACTGCTGAGCGGTGCACAAACTTACTGCTTGAGGAAAAAGTTGAAATCTTTTATTTGGGCAGTCTTCTGTAGAGCAAATAGGCTTAGTGGCAATGTGTGGACATCAGTACACTGGACAGTGCTGAGTGGAGAACATCCAGCCAATGTATTACTGTTTTTGTGACACAAACTGTAAGTGCAGTGACTTTAGAAATAAAACACAAGTGATCCAATGTGCATCTTTACAAAGGGTGTCAGAATACAATTTCTAACAACACTTTGATTAGAAAGGTAACACTGCAAACAAATAGTATTGTAATTATGTTTATTGCAAGAAATGTCTTATTAATGCTTTGATAAATACATTTTTCTGGGTATTACATCTCATTAATGATTTAGTTATGAAACACAGTTGAATGCGTGTGTAATTGTTTAAGTAGGATACTTACAATAAAGAATTAAAAATGCACATGAATTTCTATTATGGGCAAAATACTTAACGTTAAAATCATCTTCTCTCCTCACATAGCTCAACTCTGTGTTTAGGACAGTAAGTGTAGTGTAGCATATATGTATCATATCCCAACCTGTATAATCAGCTCATGAAAGTGTTCATCTAACATACATTTTCAAACAGTAATACTATCTCTTTCATGAGAATGCATTTTACAGGATTTCCTAAAGTCATACACATACAGGCCTATCTGAAGCATATTGACATTCATACTGAATGCAGTTTGTCTGTAATGAACATGGCTGATATTTACACATTATATCTTCCTTAGGTTTGATTCTCACATTGGTCAACTAAATTTTTAGTGTATAATTCCAGAAAATTATGTGCCAAGTCATCCTGTTTAACCTCCAAACCACCAAGGATAACAATCCAAGCCATTAAGCATATTAGTGCTGGCCATCTGGAAAGTTTGTATGGGTTGAGCATCACACATGGTAAATCTCATTGCTATGTTTCACACCTTCAATGCTGTTTGCTAAAACACCTTCTTCTTTGTTTGCCAGTTCTTCTCTGCTAAAATACCTTCCTCTTTGTTTGTCAATGCCTCCCTGTGCTTCCCATAGCACAAATGCAATTGGTTTGGTTGTGCACGTTTGCACACTGGTGAGGTGAGAATATGGCACCAGTTCAGACATAGAGTTGGTGATTGAGTTCTTCAGGCATGGCGGGTGCTGGCAAGGATAGTGATGAAGAGCACAGAGATGGTGGGTTGAGGAGCCCAGGATCTTGAGCACTCCTCATGAAGTGCTACAGCTGTAGGCTGCTGCAGGTGGACTATACTGGATGTCAGTGTAAGAATGAGACTTGGAACAGGTTACCCACAGCTGTCTCCAGGGTAACAGGCATCACAAGCACTGGGGAGGACTGTCCTCATCATTATAGTGATCTGAAATGGACCTCCATAAATGAAGGAAAGGTGAGTTTAGAATTGTTGGCATCTCTAAGTTGAGTTATTATACCCACCTATCAGCATTAAATTATATAAAATGGATGACCCAGCCAAGACTGTTATTCAATATGCTTTAATGTCTTTTCTTTTCTGTTGTATAGCTGTTGAAGACATTGCAGTCAACTGTGAGGTGCACCAAGAGAAGTTAACTCCCCTCAGAGAGGAATGGGGTACATATGCATCAGGTCTTAATGTAAACCAAATAACTATTGTAATTGTATGCAATATGCCATTACTAAAAAAATAGTTATATGTGTGATATTATAGCAGTGCAAATTATTTAATGGTACAACAGAGTAAGACCTTCCCATCATACCTGGATGTAGCAAAGGTGTATAGACACGATAAGCATAACTGGGAATTTTCGGAAATTATATCGTCTTGTGATATGCCATGGATCTAATTCTCTCTCTTTTCTGTCTCACCCTACCCCTTCTCTCTTATGTATTTATTTATTTTTGTGGGGGGGGGGTTGAGGGATATTTTATATGGCTTAAAAATCTTCTGTTGTCATACATTTCTGCTTACAAAAAACTGAGATGCAGCACAGAGATGTACACCAACCACTGCAGATTGGTACTTCCACAGGTTCAAGCACTGACACCCAGAACTTCAGGATCCCAAGCTGTTAATCTGCATCAGGTAGCCCTGCCCCAGCGGTCATACCTCTCAACCTCATAGAGCAAGAAATATGGACAAAGCCTAAAAAGCGGGGGTACAATGTCCCAAAAGTAGGGACAGATTTTAAATGTTGCCCTTATAAACTTAGAGAGTTGCTATAATGTCAGTATTTGTGTTGGCATGCATTTTCTGAAGTACATAAAGTCTAAAACTCTAACGTATGTCATTATTTAGTGGCTACAATCCCCAGTGATTTTCCATAGCTCATAAATTATATGAGGAAGAGACAAAAAAAGTAGTGAAAAATCTAGACATTTTGTGAAAATATGGACATCTGAGAGGTATTTCAGTAGCGAGTGAACTTGTACCTTCTGGCAGTAGTAGTAGTGGAGGTCATGATTTTATCACCCATAAAGAACTGATATGGCTGGTGAAAGGTATAATGGAAAGTGGCCTCTGTGCCCAAATCAGCCATGTAGAAAAGGTGTTTCGTCATATTGCCATGCTGAGGACTGACGCAGGAAACTGAGATAGGAGAAAGTGATGACACTTCTGAGGATAAGGACTAGATTGTCACTGTTCTCAAGCTCAACATGGGTGTACCTCCAATGTCCCCTACCTATTTCTAATCATGGTGTCCCCCAAGATTTTGTATCTATCACTATCCTTGTCTGTCTTGTTTGCCCTGTACGTCTGTGCCTGCTTCCTCACTTAGCCTTCCTACCTGGCCATCACATTTCAAAGCCCCTTCCCCAACATTCCTCTCTCTTTAAAAGTAAAAAAAAAAAAGTAAAAAAATGGGCACCTGTCCCTTCAAAAAATAACAACCCATACATAGATCTCCACTTCACCTGTGTGTCTTCTTGATATACTTCATTTGGCACAACTGGCTGTACAACATCATTCTGTTGTTGTTACATACCCTTGGTGTGGTGATAGTCCAAATTCAGCAAAATCTGTCCACATTTCTACATTTATGTTGTGAAGAAGTGGATAGCTATGGTTGTCTCCCGCTACTTTCCTGCAAATTCCTCTATTTTTTTCCAGTGTCCCCCCCTCTGCTTGCCCCTCCCCCAGTTCACCACTTTCCTGTCAACTCCATTTTCACACATTTAACTTGGTCAAAAAATAAAGAATCACATGTATCAGAAATGGCCAGAAATGGCCCATAAGAAAGATTTCACTTTTTCCCCTCAGCATTTGCACTGAAGTAAGCATTGTACACCAATGCTAAGTGATGTTAAATGGCTGTTCATGTCCTATGGCAAAACATGGTCAGTTGTTGCCATCAACCACAGTAGTCTGGTTATCCTTACTCAAAGGTGCTTAAATATGTTGGGCTATCAAAAAACGGAGTAAAAGCAGGCTGTAGGAAATCAAAGGCAACAGTTACTCTAACAGTTCTTTGACTATTGCATGTAGCCAACTGCAACATCTGCTGTGGATTGTTGACATAAATCAGTTGTCTAAAGATTCATTTTTGACAAGTGCATCAAGGGTTCTATTCTAGATGTACGTTGCAATATTTCTTACTGTAATGTTGTACTCCTATGATACGTTTCATGACACATATCTTACTTTTTATTCAGTTAAGCATTTGCCAGCATATCCATAACCATAAGGCAGATGTAGTAAACCACCCTTACTCTACTCATGCCCTCTTCAGGTTTTGCCTGTTCTACATTTTCTTGATCCCTGAGCCATCATTTACCCAGACAGAGCATGACTGATGAGTACTGAGGACACACCATAAAGATGTGCATTAATGACCCATAACATCACCCGTTCATATGTGTCTAAATGTCTGCTTCTACCTTCACCCCTTTTCTCTCACCCCTTTGTATTGTCGACTATTCATTATGCTGATGGATGTAAATGTCATGTTACAGTATTTTCAGACCACCATTACCTTATTGAAGAATAATACCTACATCTTCCATTGGCTGAATACGTTATCACTGATGCATCAAAGGTTTGAAGTAGGATTTCCATGGTTGCAAGCCGAGATAATGATGAAGTATATAAACTTGTTTTTTTCATCTTGACAATGGTTCAAATCCAGCACTTGGTGAAACTGTTACTGTCTGTTTTTATAAGTGGCTTTCCTGTGAATGTGCTGCCTTTGTATCTGTCTAAGCCCCTTCCGTTTTATCACATGCAGTCTTCAGCATTTGCTCGAGGTCTCAAAAAGCAAACCAAATAGAATCCGAAGGCTGACAGTGAAAACAATCAGGCCAATCCACAAATAAAAAGTTTAATAGTAAGCGCTTTGTTTGGTATAAGAGCCAAATTTCATCAGACAAATTGGAATATACAAAGATTGCCTTTTATGCATGCATCACCATTTTTTAAAAACCAGCAGCCAGTAAAATTCCACTACTAATTACACTAAAACTAAGCCATTATATGTACTTATACAAGTTCTTATTTATCACTTTATAACATTGCTACACATGAATACACACATTTATATCATTTTTAAAACACATTAATGTGCATAAATTACATTTTATATATATATATAATATATATATATATATATATATATATATATATATATATATATATATATATATATATATATACACACACACACACACACACATACACACACACACACACACACACACACACACACACACACACACACACACACACACACACACACACACACGTCTGAATCACCTATCACATACTTCATCTTTAAAAAACTACTAATAGATTTAGTATCATTTAAACCGGGGAGTTCTGCATTTAAGTACACCTGCCACCATGTTTCGTTATTTTCTAAAATGAATTTCCATGGACCACCCCAAGGATCACTAGCGACATGATAAACTACTGTAAACTTAAAACTATGTGTTGGAAATGTATTTACATGTTTAAATAATGCATTTGTTTCCCTATAATGCAAAATATCGTAAAGATGTTCGTAAATCCTTTGTGATAGTTTACACTGGGTCTTTCCAACATAAAATGCTGGACATTCCAAACAGAAACCAATATACACTACCCTCTGGGTATATCAACTATATTTTCCCCTACTAGGAATATTTTTGTTTCCTATATTAATGTTACACCCACTAAACACATGCTTGCATTGGTTGCACATACCACAGGGACTCATTTGTGCTAAATGATAAGTCTGTCCTTGTTGTTCTAAAATATTTTTAATATTAGAGCCGCTCCAATAAACAATATTAGGGCTTATTCCAACTTTTCCAGCCAAATCGTCATCCATAATGATGATATTTGAATTTTTATATAATATGTCTCTAATGGTGTTATTACTGTCATGGTAAGTAGTAACAAAAGGACAAAATAATGCTCTCTTGCATCTTACTACTAAATTTCCATTATTTTCATTACCGTGTATGTCAATCATATTGATATCAGTGTCTCCACTTTCTATGGCAGATGTCCCCTGGCTATGTAATGGCTTATAAAACCCCCAGTTTCGCTTACCTATAACTTCATTTTGAATTTGGTTAACAATTCTCCAGGGATAACCTGTATTATAAAACATTTCTGACATGTAGGTACATTCTGCCAAAAAAATCATCGTAATCTGAAACCATGCATGCTGCCCTGACCATTTGTCCCTTAACAACACCACGCTTTACGTGTATAGGATGATTACTAGAATAATGTAGGTACGTGTTTGAATGAGTTGTTTTTCTAAAGATGGTTGATTTTAACCCTGAACCATCCTCGTATTTTGATATACAAACAACTAAGTAAGCTACTGTCTTAATAATGACTGTGTGGGTAAACTTTAAAAAATTGGTAGATCCATTTATATATTCAATTCGATATTTCAGATAAGGGTCCACACCAAGACACAAACAAATCATTAAAATACTGTACATGCATCTTAATATATGAATAATAGGGACTTGGATACAAAAAATTACTTTCCCACCATGCCATGATGATATTTGCAAAAAGGGGGCCGCAGACAGCACCCATGTCTGCACCTTCCATTTGCCGGAAAGTGTGTCCCTCAAAATATATGTATAGTTGTACCTAAGGACCAATTCCATGAGCTGGCAATAAACATTGATGGTTTCCTGGCTTAATTTCATAACTTCATGCAAGTATATAGCAAAGCATTCCAACCCCTGTTCATGTGGTATACAACTGAACAGGTTCTTAACGTCAATGGTTATAAAAATATCATCAAATAATATCAAATCATTACACTTGGTAAGAAATTGCCAGGAATCATGACACAATATCAGTCTAACATGCTGATATGACATTCATTATCAAGGATCCTTTCTTAATTTATACATTATTTTAATTTATTTATGACAATATCCATAGCTGCTTCCTGTGGCACATGCCAGCAAAACATAGCTCTGGGGAATACATTGTATCGTTGTGTGGTGTTTGCATATCTTATCTGTCTGCACAATAACTGTGTCAGGCAGGAGTGCCTTACACAAGGGTATTATGCATGTCAGACTCTGCTTCCATATTTGTAGCACCACACATACCTACATAAGGGATGCATAACCATTAAAATATTGAAGGGCATAAGTCCCTTTCAGGGTGATCCTCCTCGTATATGTGTTAGGCCTATTTCTGTGGCATTAATACACAAGTCAGTGGTAACATTGATGGCATGGGTTTGATTCTTGCTAAAAGAGATTGTGGCTTCTAAGCCATTCCTTTTTTCCAACATGTTGTATTGAACAAATGCATGCTATAGAAAAGTAGATGCCAAACAGGTGAGATCCCAGTACAGAACCCTGGGGATCACCACTGGTGACTAATCTCATTGTAGAGGTGATTTCCACTATTTTGATTTTCTGCATCCCATCATTAAGCCAGCTGGCAATCTAGTGGGTGACACAGGGGTTTATTCCCAGTTTATTTATCTTTTATTTTATGCCTGAGTGGGGAATTGTGTCAAAAGCTTCAGCCAGTTTGAGGTATGTGGTATGTACCATTTTGCATTTATCCATTGCTTTAGTAACTTTTTCAGAAAAACATCCATCTACCAGCTTGAGTAAGAGTGGCTTGCTCTCAATGAATCCAAACTAACTTGGCTCCGGTATTTGGAGGCTCCCTATGTCCTGATTGATTAATTTCATGATAAGGCTTTCCTTGTCTTTGCATATAAGGTTGGTTCATTTTCAGAATGTCATTTAGCAAGTCTTGCAAGTGCTGGCTTGAGCTCCAAAAAATGATATCCAGGATGGATTGCTTCATGTCTTATTTTAGGGAGGAGAGTCTTAGACTTACAACCTCACTCACATACACATGCCTAAGTGCTGTACTTAAGACACAGCATCAGCACAGTCAAAATCACAACAAGCTACACTCAGGGACAGGTGAAAACTGTTCCAGCTACTATACTAAGGAAAACTGAATTTGAACAGGTGACACAGATGTTTGAGGTGTCTCAGCTATGAAGAGGTAGAGAAGAAAATTGTGTCTGAAAAAGGATACCAGTGCTCCAGGGGACTTGGTAGCTCAAACTAAATGAACAACAAACTGAGTGAAAGGTGGCTCCATTGATCAACCTTTCCATTGCCTTAGATTTCCTTTCTTTGGTAAAGTGACATAATTTTATGATGTTTCTAACTCCTGTGCTGGATTGAAGAAACTATATGGAATCAACAATTCAATACTTAGTTAACAGTCAACACCAATCAGATGTCAGCTTATTAAGGGAATCTTCTTTCTTATAATCTGTTTCAGCAGTATTGTCATGTTTATGGAATGCTTGTATGGTATTTTCAATAGGGAGCTTGATAAAAAGGATGATCCCAATGTTCCTTATTTAACTTCAATTATTCACATTAGAAGAGGAATGAATAGGGCTGCTGATCAGTCCATTTTGAATGCCATGATCTTGAGGGCTTCTACAAGGAATGGGGTTATGCAGCATATAGCTGTTGGGGAAGGTCTTGTTGTTTTGTGTGTCTCCGAATTAATAGTCTTCAGATCTTTTGATTCTTTAAAGGACATGCATAAACAACAGATGATATGTGAGGCAGAACATGTGAAGGCTAGATGTTGAATGATGGTGTAGTGATTGAAAATATGCCAGCCAGAAGTGAAATCAGAACATGAGGGTGGTAGACTGGAGTAGTGATAACATCATGCCACATTCCAAAACTATGGATTTCCAAGAAACAGGTCTTAGCAAACCTCAAACAGGTGCTGAAGTCTAGAAAGTAAGCAGTGGACTCAGAAATATGGGAAAATAGTAACCAGTCCTTAATATAAACCACTGAGTCTTGCTGGACCCAGAGGAAGGCCTGGGGAAGGACTTATTGGATCTGAATACCACCATCAAATTACAACCAGCTGAGTTAAGGGGTTGCTTCTCAAGATCTGGACAAATGTGGGCTTGCTTTAAACAATCGACTGAGGACAGTTGGTGTCTATACTTTAAGATGGACCCCTCATGGTGGAAGCCATGAGTGTGTCATTCTGAGGGCCTTATTAATCTCTTGTAGTGGAGGACAGGTGTAAAACTGAACCCTTGTTAACAAAGGTGCATATGTAATTCATGGAAACCAGCAGTTATTTCCAGCAATACAGATTTATCCCTAGTACAGTACAACCGCTGTCTTCCCTCCACCACTTTCACCTAGATTGGTTTTGTGGGAAAGAGCTGGCCTATACAAGGTAGCCTCCATGACTTCCTGTTTTAGATAATGGGTATGGGCGGAAGTTTATCCTTTTTCTGTCTACAAGTTCCTTGGCTAATGTATTGGCACTTATGGCAGTCCCTCACATTGTGCTAATCTCCTTCACATTTGAAACACTACAGATGTGGGTTCCATCTCTTTTTGGATGCTCACACAGCAGACTTCACTACTTTAATCATTGATCATGATAACTGTTCCACGACTAACTACTTGACCAAGACAATTGCAATAATCTTTGGTGAACTTTAATCCAAGGTCTGGAATCCTTCAGCTGTTTGTATCTGTAGCAGATAAGTATATAGAATGTATGAGCACATATAGAAAGTATAGACAAACATATTTTATAGCATTTCTAATTTAGGGTATGATATTACAATATCCCTTCTGACCTCTCTGTTCTTCTGTGTATATAGTTATGCTTGTTAGCATTGTTGTTAATCTACTAATGTGATATTTTCCTGCTCTCAATATCAATGTATATGTATGAAAACAATTTTTCTGCTAACCTATCTGATGTTATTAAACATTTTTTGCATTATTAATAAAGATTGTAGGAAAACAATAATAGAAGAGAACTAGTGGTCTGATCTGCAGGATGAGGAATGACCACCTACAAAAGAGTAAATTCCTCCCACCGCCATCTATAACCCTAATGAATGATTTTCAGAACCCATTTGTCTAAAACAGTCTGTTGCCAAAGAGAAAAATGGAAATTCAGACTTTCTGGAAGAGAAAGAGGGCTAGGATAGTAAGGTGTCACAAAGTCTCTTGTATAATCATTCAGACTTGTGTACTTGGTTTTGGGAGGTCTGAGACTTCTGTTTGGAACCTCCTTGCCACTTCTTCTTTGACTGCTGTTTACCTGAATTCTGTTGAGACTGTTTATTCTATTTTTTGCTGAAAGTGAACGAAGAGAAAGAAAATCCCTTGGGCAATTTGGAAAAGGAGGGCTAAAAAAATCTTACAGATTCCCTGGATCAGCTTGCCCCTTTCATCACACTGTTTGATCACCTCTGCAGCAGAGGGGCCAGACACTAAATCTCTATCCAAGGGAGAATTTAAAATCTAATTTTTGACAACATATAGAAGGTTCTGAGAATGCAGCCAGGCAAACCTCCTTAAAATCATACCAGTGGCCATAGCCCTAGATGATGTATTAACAGAGTTATACTCACACTACAATGAGTAGTGACCTATACAGCAGAAGAAACAAAGTTATTTAAAGCAGATTTTTCTTCACAAGAAGAAACCTTAGATAAAAAAAATTCCTCTTACTTTCACAATTTGTCAAAATAAACTTTAACATAAGAGTCTTACAATTTAAAATTCTGAAATTCAGTTTCAGAAGTATACAGTTTTTCCCATACCTATCAATAATTTTCCCATCCTTATTAGTAAGAGTAGTATTAGAATTAACTAACTGCTTAGTAGCAGAGGGGACAACTAAGGCTATAGCTGCTGGGTCAGGTTTGGGAATAGTTTATAAAAATTTAAAAGACTGAGGAACTGTATACATCCTATCTGCCTTTTTAGGGACAGCTGTTTCACTATCAGGAAAAGATACACATCCTTTAAAACAGATAAGAGAGAAGGAATGGATTTAGGTTTTGGAAAATTCTTCTGTAGCAACTCACCGTATTTTCTGAGTGACTGAGAAACCTCAGTATTTTCTCACTGAAAACACTGGGACGTTATATCAATAGTCTCAGAGGAAAAGACCCCCAACAGGAAGAATCAGAAAGTGATCTCTCCTCTTGAGTCTGAATCAGAAATCTGAGGATAAAATCCTGAATCTGTCCCTGTATCTTCCTACTGAGATTCAGAATCTTGAATCTCTTCAGGAAAGGAGGCATCTTTCTTTCTTTACCAGAAACTCCTCTACAAGAAGGATCAATAGCCTAAATCAAGCCTTGAGCAAGTCTCCCTAAACCACTCCTATCCAAAGAAATGTTAGAAGGAGTAGATACAAGCTTGGTTTTCTGTTAATTTTGAGAGGAAAAACAGGGCCAACCATGTTATAATGGCAGACGCTGCTTCCCAAGGGACCTTCCCTATTCCCTCTTCCAGGACTGACAAGAGTGGTTCTCCTTGGCCTACTAAGGGACTACAACAGCCACAGAGGATGTGGCTATAGGTGCTACAACAGAGGGATCGAGATTAAAAGATGAGTGGCCTGAGTTACAACACATGGCCATAACAGTCACCCACCTACAGCTGAAGCAAATTGCTTGCCAGTTGTGGTGGCAAAGGCTGTTTTCTTAACTTTTTCTCTTTGAAGCTGCAAGAAGGACCAGTCGTAGGACCTAAAATCTGTTCCATATTTAAGCCAAAAATGGTGCCACTATCCTGGGGAAAACAAGTGACAATGTCAGTTAAACTACCAGTCCACAAAAGTTACTTTATAACAGAAAAAAATAGAGTAAAAAGCATTTTCAAACGCTATGGCAGCCCCACTACTTTAAAATAAACACAGTTTCTCCACAGAAAATAGTTTATCAGTTAGATTACACTACCTTTAAACTGTCAGAAACAATGAGTGCTTTGTTTAAAAGTATGTTACAGTCTTGAGACAATCTCTTACAACACAACACTCGTAGCTTTAAAATAACTTTCCTGAAGATGAAGCTAATAGAACATCAGTAAAAATAAGAAAATGGAAGGTTTTCTCCCCAAAGGGAACTTATCTGCCAAGCTAATGAAAGCACAGAACAACCGTCAGTCCTCAAACACCTCAGAGGAGCATACTGTTTGGTAGCAGTACAGCTTTGAAGGGCTTCACACCCAAACTTTCCTTTTAGTCAGCTCAACTTGAGCTGCTTGATGGTTATGTTTGTTGGAGGTACCCAGAAGTTTTGGAAGCTGTTAGCTGTTATATCCTTGGCAGGATATACCCACTTAACTTAAGCTACTGCAGCAGTGATCAGTAAGAAGCACACCAGTTTTCTACTGACCTATTTGATGTTTTTAAAGGTTTTTTTGCATTAGTAATAAAGCATATAGGGAAACAATAATAGAAGAGAACTAGAGTTCTCATTGGGATGGATTTGCTATCCTAGTGGTCCATATTACACATTGGTGCCTGCTACTAAGTGGCATGCATGTTTTCTGGTGCAAGATCTTCAGATAAATGAATGTCAAATTAGAAAAATGATAGGATAAGCCAGTTATAGTTACACAGGTGTTTGATTAATATCCATTTTTTTAGCATGGCTGATTTGCATGTTACATTTGTATAATTATTTAAACTGTAGATGTTTTTGTATTACTCTTGAAGATTGCAAAATTATTTTTCATAAAAAGTTTTTGTAATACTTGGAAGATTTTCCCCCCAGCCATCAGCTAAAAATGGGCACCTACTCAGTCAGACCTTCCTGTTAATCAAATGTCAATAAATACAAAAAATAAATAAATTTATTCCTAGCAAAATTTAATCAAAGGCAAACTCTAGGAAAGCATATCTAGTTTCATGAAAATGCCAGTATTATTGGATGTACTAAGTTTAGAGTTAGGCTGGAATTTATAAAATACAGAGAAGGGCATCTGTTATTTTATATCAAGCATGTTACTAGTACTACAGACCAAAGTCATCAGTCTGCCATTCATTCATACATTCATTCAGTCAGTCACTTACTCAATTTATCAACTTTTTTCCTGTTAAAAATAGCAAAATGCTATTATAAAACAAAAATAAAAATAAAAACTTGGGGCAGTCAGGGTGCTGCAGCGGTTAGCGTTGTTGCCTCACAGAAAGAAGTTCTCCGGTTAGCTTCTTGGCAGGTGCGCCTTCTTTGTGGAGTCTGCATGTCCTCCCTGCAGTCATGTGGGTTTCCTGCGCGTGCTCCGGTTTCCTCCCACATTCCAAAGAAATGCAGTAGGTGGATTGGACATTCTAAATTGGCTGTAGGTTTGAGTGTGTGTGCGACTGAGTGGTACAAATGAACTACTGCAGCAGGGCTAGCCAACTGGTGGTGTAAACCCTTAGATCAAGATGATAGTGACTGTTGAAGTAACACCCTGACAACATGTGTAAAATGGGAAAAAGGGGTTGAGGATGTATGGATGGATGCATCTCTGTGCTAAAATTGCAGGCACATTTACAAGATGCAAACAGAAAAGATACAGTTGTAATAGTATAAAACAATTAATGGCAACATTTTCTGTAAGACTGTGTCTTATTAAATCAGGCATTAAAATAGTAAATAAAAGCCCAGTGGAAGAGATGCATCTTAATGAGTTTCCTAACTTCAGTATCAAAGCTACACTTATGAATATGGTATGCATAGTATGGATGGTAAGGACTGTAAGGTTGGTAAGGATTGTAAGGATAGTAATACTAGTACAGGTGGTGAGGGTGGTAAGGGTGGTAAGGATGGTAAGGGTGGTAAAGATGGTAAGGATAATAAGGATAGTAAGGGTGGTGAGGATGGTAAGTATGGTAAGGGTAGTAAGGGTGGTAAAGGTGGTAAGGGTGGTGAGGGTGGTAAGGGTGGTAAGGATGGTAAGGGTGGTGAGGGTGGTAAGGGTGGTAAGGATGGTCAGGGAGGTAAAGATGGTAAGGATGGTAAGGGTGGTAAGGGTGGTGAGGGTGGTAAGGGTGGTAAGGATGGTAAGGGTGGTAAGGGTGGTAAGGATGGTAAGGATGGTGAGGATGGTAAGGATGGTAAGCATGGTAAGGGTGGTAATGATGGAAAGGATGGTAAGAGTGGTAAGGGTGGTATGGATGGTAAGGATGGCAAGCATGGTAAGGGTGGTAAGGATGGAAAGGATGGTAAGAGTGGTAAGGATTGTAAGGATAGCAAGATTGGCAAGGGTAGTGAGGAGGGTAAGGATGGTAAGGGTGGTAAGGATGGTAAGGATAATAAGGATGGGAAAGGTGATAAGGGTGGAATGATGGTAAGGATGGCAAGGGTGTTAAGGGTGACAAGGGAGGAATGACTGCGAGGATGATAAGGGTGGTAAGGATGGTAAGGATAGTAAGGGTCATAAGGATGAAAGAATAGTAAGGATGGGAAGGAAGGTAAGGTTGGTAAGGGTGGTAAAGATGGTATGTTTAGTAAGGATGGTAAGGGTGATAAGGATGGAAGAATGGCAAGGATGGTTAGGGTGGAAGGATGGTAAGACATTGAATCCCACATAAATAAAGTATGATAAAAAAAGGCTTTACACCTACATGGTGCAAGCTTGTGCTAGGGGACTGCAGGAGGTCAATGATTACTGATGATGTTATAGGTATCAGTCCACTTAGATCTGACATAGTCATCTGTGACTTAGACATGTATGTTGATAGGTGTTTAATAAGTCCTTCTACCTTGCAGAGCTTACCCTTTGTGGTATCTCCTCAAGATCAAAAGAAGTTATAGTTCCATTTTATTCATCCGGTATTAGGCTCATCACTGGATATAATTCATCCCTCATTATGTACCTTACCAAGCATCTAAACCAGCTTCAAAGACCTCAGCTTTTCCTCATCAAAAAGCACTCTGGTCTCAGTACCCTTAATAACTCTGATAGACTAAAAATTCTGTCACTCTACTAAGTATCAAACAGACTCCTGCAGTGTGATCTCTGTTTAGCTTTCCGTATCATGAATGACCCATCCCCTTTGAACTCTTTCACTAAAATAGAACAAGTAGTAAAGGAAGCACCTGTTCTAGAGACCTGAACCTACGCTATCACATCAATAAAGCCAGGTGGTGAGACAGATACCTAAGCCGGCGGGTCGCATTTAGGTGATCGAAGTTTGAGAACTTTGAATCTCATATGGCCGAAACCATATGATCGAAGTTTTAAAACTTCAAACACCTAAACAGAGATCTCTATACAGCGCGGAATGTGAATTTTCCCTTTTCCTTGCTGTAGTGCAATTTCGGAGTTGGTATATTTAAATACCGGGGGCCTGTGGGGGCAAGCTCCCCTGCATAAACGTGTTTTAATTTTTTTTTTTTTTTTTTTGTAATGTTCAAAGTTATAAAACAACAATCATATGGTCCCGGCCATATGACATTCAAAGTTTTGAAATTTCGATCATTCAGTAGAGATCCAAGTCAACATATCCCCCATTTCTAGAATAGGCTGTCTTTACCTATCAAGCAGAGTACTTCCCTAGCAGCTATTAGAACTAGTCTGATTGGTTTTAAAGGGGAAAGGTTAAAAAGGCATCTGCACCTTTCCCCTCTAGGCTTTCAAATAATGGCTAAGTCTTTGTTCAACCTACAGAGCCATTTTTAGGCACTGCCAAATTGACAAACCTACCAATATAGCAAGCCAACTCAACTGAACCTCAAGGTGTTACTGCTCAATGCCAGGAGCCTAAATATAAAAAAACTATACTCCCTCTAAGTGCGCCTCACACTTGAGAATATATATATATATATACATATATCTGTTCAGTTACTGAGACTTGGCTTAAAGTGGCAGACAGTTCCCCAGCAGTGCAATGTTTCATTGCCTTCCACACTTTTAGATCAATACCTGCACAGACAAGGGCTAAAAATGGAGGTGTCTCAATATAAATCAATAACAAGTATACCTCTAGGGTGGTCAAGCAAGATGACATTCTGGAGTTCCTCCATGTGAAGATCAGCATAGACAAATTCCTGTAAGTGGAATCCCTCAGGGCTTTGTGCTAGGTCCACTCTGCTGTGGCATCTAATTCTCAGATGTCAAAGAAAATGCCAAGAGCCTCTAGTTCACCAGGTTTGCATATGGTTGCAAACTGGGAGCACTCATGACAAGAACACCATTCAGGGAGGTCTAATACAGATGAACACTTTGTGCCAAACCATGGCTTAAAACCTAGTACCAAGAAATGCATTAAAGTACCTTTTGGGAAGTTGGCCACCTCGGGGAAATGTGTCATCAATAAAACACCTTTAAAAGTTGATTCCCCAGTCAGGGTGATCTGGGAACTCATGTAGCTAGTAGTCCAGCTTTCAACCAACATGCATCCATGGTTGTAAGAAAATCCTTCTGTGTTGCTCAGCTTATAAGCAAGATCATGGTATTTAGGTCCAGAGAAGTCATCATACCACTGTACATGGCCCTCATCAGGCCCATCATAGAGTATAATGCCACCTTTGGTATATACCTGGTCAGACACCTGCAGCAACTGGAATGTCCAGAAAGGCTCCTTACAAAAAAAAAAAAAATACAAGGAGTAAACGCAATGCCCTATGCTGATCACCTCAAAGCCCAGTCTCTTTACTCAGTATCACACAGAGTTCTGAGATGTGATCTTTGTCTGGCATACAAAGCATTCCTGGAGGCTGTTTGATTAATCTTTTGCATATACACAAAACAAACAGCACAGAACTACCAGATTAAAAAAAAAAAATTTTGCTTGCAACATAAATAGGATATGTTAGAGAGATGGATATGTGTCTCAGGGAATTCCCATTCTCTGGAACAGGATTATTTGCTAAGTTTTTCTGCATAGCTGCCTAGATTGAGCATTTTCTGGCTTGTTAAACTTGATTTCTGTATTAGTAGCTGTATTTAGAGCACAACCAAAAGCTGTTTGCTGAATTTCCTGTTTGCACTTAATTTTAAATCGTTTTTTTCTTAAAACTTGCATATTTTCTGTCCTTGACCTAGCACTGTTGTGTGGGGTCATTTACTGCACTGTTATAACTTGATATTACTTGTGAACCTCTGCTATCTCTGTAAAAAACAAAAACAAAAAAAAAAAATCTTGCTTTTTCCCACTTTTCTGAGAGTTAAAAAAGTTCAGTTACAGGCTTGCTGTTCCTGAACTGTTTGAAAGTTTCTGTGAGGCCATTTTCCTTGGGCTGAAGGAGGGTCTCTGTGTTCATCAGTGGCAGTGACTAACATTCAGCAGCTTCCCTGTCCCCCGGAGAGGTGGTTACTGACTTGAAACTGTAGTTTTATTGGCCACTAGGGGTCATTTCCATAACTCCTTCATCTTCCTCTCTTAAAACCTAGTTGCCTCATGGTTTGAGCATCTTTTCAGGCTTGTTGGCTGTTGGTGAAGCACCCTCCAAGAGGAAAAAACGCTGAGAGAAGAAGGGAGCCACTTTTGAGATTTTAAGTATTTTTCTCTGTTTATTTGCTAAGTTTTTCTGCATAGCTGCCTAGCTTGAGCATTTTCTGGCTTGTTAAACTTGATTTCTGTATTAGTAGCTGTATTTAGAGCACAACCAAAAGCTGTTTGCTGAATTTCCTGTTTGCACTTAATTTTAAATCGTTTTCTTCTTAAAACTTGCATATTTTCTGTCCTTGACCTAGCACTCTTGTGTGGGGTCATTTACTGCACTGTTATAACTTGATATTACTTGTGAACCTCTGCTATCTCTGTAAAAAAAAAAAAAAAAAAAAAAAAATCTTGCTTTTTCCCACTTTTCTGAGAGTTAAAGTTCAGTTACAGGCTTGCTGTTCCTGAACTGTTTGAAAGTTTCTGTGAGGCCATTTTTGCTTGGGCTGAAGGAGGGTCTCTGTGTTCATCAGTGGCAGTGACTAACATTGAGCAGCTTCCCTGCCCCCCGGAGAGGTGGTTACTGACTTGAAACTGTAGTTTTATTGGCCACTAGGGGTCATTTCCGTAACTCCTTCATTTGTCCTCAGAGGAGTGGTTTAGGGCAGTGACTTGTGGTTTGTTGGCCATTTTGGGTAATTTCCTGTCTTTTCCAGCCCCCTGCTATAAAGCACGCTTTAGCCCGATTTAGCCCGATTTAGCGCGGAGTTGCTACTGTTGCACACTAGGGCAGCGCCGGTTAGTGCCGGTTAAGCAGGTTTAAACTATTCGGGCTACCTAAAGTCCACTCTTCAAATTTTCCCTTAAAACTACCTTCCTCGAACTATACTACTGATCTAATCAGCGTATCCTATAATTAAAAAGATCATCTCTACTTGACTCCAAGTAGACTATTCTCTATCTGTTAAATGTAGCACTTGCTCCTACAGTACTTATTACCTTGATACGGCACTCTTGTCATAGATAGTACCCCAAAAGGCAACCCCCATTTCTCGGTCACCCACGTCCCCGGAATCTTTTTTAAAGTTTTTTTGTCTATTCCTTCTAGCATGTCGAGGGATCAGTTGCTAGTGTCCTCTCCTGCTCAGCTGGTAAACCTGGGAATATTGAGGCAATGTTACAATTGCCTCATGTACACAGACAACCCTCTCCTCCTCCCACAAAACACAAATACATGCGAGAGATGCAACTATACGGCCAAACTGGAGGCTGAGCTCTCTCAACATAGGACTGGCAAGACCAGTCAGGAGGAGAAGGTTACCACACACACTATAGACCCAGTCTCACATATTACCATTACAACCTCAAATCATACACATAAACACACAAAGACATACTCGGAGGCTCTGATCAAAAATCTACCAAAACAGCAGAGGCCACCAAAGCAGACACCCAAACAACCACCACCTCAGAACACAACACCTGCAACACATAGACCTCACAGTCAGAGTGTCAAACAGTCACAGCCCTTAAGGCCAAACACAATGCCAGACACACTAGTCATTGGTGACTCCATAGTCAGACACACTGACGTCCCGCTCACCAGACTGAGTAAGGAGAAGGTCACAGTAAGCTGCCTGTCAGGCGCTAGAATCCGCCACATAACGCAAGCACTCAGGTCTCTCAACAGCAGGTACAAATATGACTCAGTCATTGTCCACGCTGGTGTAAACGACCTGAGACGTACCTCCTTGGACTACATGAAAAGAGACATTGAGGAGCTCTCTGATTATGTAGCCCAGACAGGTATGACCCTGACCTTGAGCAGTATCCTACCTTCACCAAGAATGATGCCACAATACAGAGATAAGATGATCAGCTTTAACAATTGGCTTAAACACTGGTGTCATTCAAAGGGGATCCAGTGTCTGTCTGCCTGGGATGACATGCTGGACAAGCCACGCTGCTTCACAAGGGACGGCTTGCACCTGTCACCCCTGGGATTCCGGATATTGGCAAAGGCTCTTGCCACCCCCATAGTGCCTTTTTTAGGCAAGGCTCAAATTCTAAACCTACCACCCTAGAACACAAAAAAGGAAAAAAACTAAGGGTAATGCTGCTCAATGCCAGAAGTCTAAATCTCAAAATGCACGCACTCGAGGCCCTTCTCAGTATGGAGAACATCGAGGTCTGTGCTGTGACAGAAACCTGGTTCAAGGCTCCTGAGAGCACCCCAGCGCTATCAGGTTTTACCTCATATCATGCGTTCCGGCCCCAAAATCTGGACAATACCAAGAAAGGAGGGGGGGTATCCATATTCATCAAGGACACCCACACCTCAAGACTGGTGGCAACGCACGATGCATCGGAGACCATCCAGGTGCAATTAACCATAGGCAAGACTGCTCTGCAAATTGTAGCATGTTACAGGCCACCCTCACAAACTCAGGAACCTCACATGGCCTTCCTGAAAACACTAGAGGGATAAATGTATCACCAAACACCATCATACTAGGTGACTTCAATTACCCTAATATAGACTGGGAACACTACTCAAGCCCAAACACCCTAGCCCAAAAGTTCCTGGAATTCATAAACTCAAATGCCATGGAACAACTAGTCACCATCCCCACAAGAGGAGATAACATACTTGATCTCATCATCACGAACATGGGAGCACAATGTTCAACACCGGAGGTGTACCCCTCACTGGTGAGATTAGACCACAAACTAATCTCGCTGGAGGTCCTCATCCCACCCCCACCTGAAATAAAAAAGACCACAGTAAAGAACTTCTCAAAAGCCGACTTCACACTTCTAAAGACTAGTGTGGTCTCCTTTAAGGCCCCGAGCCGGAAAACAGTACTCAAGCCGCTGAATCACTTACAAATGCCTTCTACCAGCACCTGCAGGACTGCATGGATAAGGCAATCCCAAGCAAAACAAAGACTCTTTGTACCAAAGGCAAGCGTCCAGTCTGGTGGACCCCAGCCATAAACAAACTCTACAACAAAAGGAGGAAGCTACTACAAGATAGAGCAAAATCCTTAAAAGGTAAGACACCCTTGATCACTATAAGTAAAAACTAAGAGCTCTCATAAAATCATCCAAAGCAAATTTTGAGAGAAAAATAGCTAAAGACTCAAAAGACAATCATAAGGCCTTCTTTAGCTATGTTAGAAACCTGGGAGGAAACTCCCAGA
This sequence comes from Protopterus annectens, assembly GCF_019279795.1. Taxonomy (NCBI): domain Eukaryota; kingdom Metazoa; phylum Chordata; order Ceratodontiformes; family Protopteridae; genus Protopterus; species Protopterus annectens. The sequence continues at coordinate 1,103,184,524 of NC_056744.1, read as the reverse complement.
TATGCTCAGAGCTAGTTCAAAATGATGTGAAGATTACTGATCCTACAGACATTGCCAACATACTGGCTGACAGGTTCAGTGCAAACTTCTCCCCTCCCCAAAAGGAGAGATATCTATACCAAACGATTGCAGCCCCCAAACATCTCCAGCGCCCAAGTGAGAACTGCTCTCTCCAAAGCAAAAACACAGCATCCATGGGACCTGATGGTGTCCCCGGCTGTGTGCTCCATGAACTCAATGAGGAATTAAACCCACAGCTAGGACAGCTGTTTAATCAAAGTCTTACCTCTGGATACGCACCCAGGAGTGGCGCACTGCAACTGTGGTACCACTTCACAAAGGCGGTGCCTCCACCGACCCTGGAAATTACCGCCCATTAGCTTGACAAGCCTTATCTGCAAAGCCATGGAGAGGATCATAATGGACCTCATAAATAAAGACATAGGGAATTTGCAGACTTTGGATCCAACCCAGTTTGGCTTTGTCAAAGGCAGATCATGCCTTTTAAACTTGGTTGACTTTTTCGAAACAGTCACCAAAGCCATTGATGAGGGAAAGGCAGTCCATACAGCCTACCTCGATCTGGCTATGGCCTTCGATACAATACCCCATTCGGGTATCATTGAAAAACTCATCAGCTTAAATGTCAACCCATACATCACAAGATGGGTTGCAAACTGGCTGAGTGACAGAACCCACAGGGTCAGAGCTGCTGGCGCCATGTCAGACTCAAAGCCTGTCACAAGTGGTGTCCCACAGGGCTCAGTCCTGGGCCCACTCTTGTTTGGCATCTACTTTTCCGAAGTACAAGCAAACACAGGAGGGTTATGGCTGACAAAGTTTGCAGATGACTGCAAACTGGGCGCCATAGTAGAAAACACATCTGACACAGATATCCTTCAGAAGGGTCTCACAGAAACGGATAACTGGTGCCAGAGCCACGGCCTAAAGTTAAATGCCAAAAATGCATAGTCATACCCTTCGGGAAAAACAAGGTTACCCCTAGCTACCAAATAGGTGGCAATCCACTGAGCACAGAAGAAGTTATCAGGGACCTGGGGACCCAGGTTGATAGTAGTCTGTCATTCGACACCCATGTAGCTAAAGTAGTTAGGAAGACCTTCTACATTGCCCACCTTATCATGAAGGGATTCTCATCTAGATCAAGGGAGGTCATAGTCTCCCTTTACTCATCACTCATCAGACCAATGATTGAGTACAATGCCCCATTCGGAATCTATCTGACCCGACACTTGCAGCAGCTGGAGAGGCCACAAAAGTTCCTCACCAAAAGGATAAAGGGTCTCAAAAATCTGTCCTATGCTGCCCGACTGAAAGAACTCCAGCTCTATTCAGTCGCACCGCTTGCTCAGAGGTGACCTTTGCCTAACATACAAGGCCATGTCAAACCCAGATTTGATGAATATGCTTCACCTCAAAAAATCTAGATCCATCAGAGCCACAAGGGCGGGAGACTTAAACCTTGACACGGCTATTAATAGGACGTGCTGGAGGGATAGATTCATCACCCAAAGACTCCCTATGCTGTGGAACAAAATCCCGGTACATGTGAGGCAGAGCACCTCGCTGGCCTTGTTCAAGAGAAATCTTGACCAATGGATGGGAGATCGCAGATATACCCCAGGGATTACCTCAGTGTCACTGCTCGACAGAGGCACAGCAAAATAATGGGTATAGTTCCCCATACTAAAGGGGTGGCGTAAGCCACAAAACGATGGGCTAGGCTTGTAAATGCCCTCGGGCAGATAGCCTAGTATGAACCTATGAACCTATGAACCTATGAACCATCCATGTGAAGCAGAATTCCTCCCTATGAAAGTGTGACTTGGACCTATGGATTGGTAACAATGCTTTTTCGGTGAAAAGCACTTTCGCGAATATATGATCGGCAGTTTCACTTTTGATGAAACTGCCGTTCATGCATTAGTATTGATTCCATATATATATATATATATATATATATATATATATATATATATATATATATTATGTATGTGCGTGAGTGTGTGTGTGTGTGTGTGTGTGTTTGTGTGTGTGTGTGTGTGTTTGTGTGCATGATATATTTAATACATAAATGGAGATTGTGCTGTGAAGCTATATCCAAAGCTAACATGTCTAGTCTACAAAGGGGGGTATGACCTAGTTCACCCTTGCTTGTTGAAGTTCCACATGACTGTGATGTTTCTCCTTCAAAAGAAAACTGAAACCAGAGATCCCTCCCACCCAAGGTATCTTTCGAAATTTCTTAAGACAAACTAACTATTTCTAAGTGGTACATTGACAAGCTTTAAATTCCCACCAAACCCAGTTAACTCCATTGAATACATAGAAATATACATCACCACTCTATACCAGCCTATAAACAACCACAGACATGCAGCTGTTCACCACAGTAACAAATGCAGGGCAAATCCCGAAAAAAACATATGGTTTAACCATAATAATAATAAGGTTTATAATAAAAGAAAAGAATGCTTACCAAAAGTAAGAAGAGCAATTCCTTGAATGTTAGAGTCTTGTGACTGAAATAAACAAACAACTCAGGAGCTTAATAAAATCCATGAAATACAAGTTTGTGGCTAAAATGGCTGCTCAAGCCAAAGACAATCACAAGACATTTTTTAATTATGTTTATAATCTCAAAAGCATAATGCATCAAGGCACTGTGCTGATTGTGAATGATGCCCCCTACATTGAAGAAAAAGATATAGCATATGCACTGGCCGATAAATTTATCTCTAACTTTACCTCCTCACCCCCCACTGTCTGTTCTTCAAGCTATATCTTAAACTGTCTTGCCTCCAGCCAACTCCTGAAAGTGCTATCCAAAGCTAAAAATGCTGCATCATTGGGTCCTGACAGTATCCTCGGATGCATCTTATATAGTATGAAGCATGATTTAGTCACTCCCCTAACAACACTGTTCAGTCTCGGCTTCCATACAGGTTTTGCACCAAGTGAAGGGTGAAGAGCAACAGTCATTCCCCTGCATAAGGGAGGACTTTCCATAGACCCAGGCAAATACAGATCGATAAGTCTGACCAGCCATGAAAAGACCTATAATGGAATTAATCAGGTAAGATATAGGGAACTTCCATACACTGGACCCTTCTCAGTATAGATTTGGCAAGGGCTGGTCAAGCTTACTGAACCTGTGAATTTTTTTTGAAAAGGTCATCAAAGCAATGGATGAAGGCAAAACAGAACACACCATATATCTTGACCTGGCCAAAGCTTTTCACACAAATTCCCCACTCAGACATAATGGAAAAGTTAAGTAAACTGGGAATAAACTCCTATGCCACCCACTGGATTATAAACTGGCTCATGGATGGAGCAAAGAAGATCAAAACAGAGGAAGCTACTTCCACAAAGAGACCAATAACCAATGTAGTCCTCTAGGATTTGGTGCTATGATCTCTCCTGTTTGACATCTACTTCTCTGAAGTATAAATCAATACTGGTTTAATGTTGGTGCCTGAATGTATGTTAGTGAAAGCAGGTAAGGTGGAAATAGGAGAAAATAATTTATCAAATCATGCAACAGTAGTAGAGGAGACTGAGATTTTGAGCTTGAAAAAGGAGAGGTAATGGTTATGAGCCCACTATAATTGAGAAATGAAAGGGAAGCACTTAAAGCTTCAGGAACTGGTGACAGATGTAACTGATCAGACCATTGAAGGTAGAAATGAATTGGGGATTATGTGGAAGGAAAGGTATAAAGTAGTTCTTAGAGGGGAACTGGTGCAGTAGGATTCAAAGGACAGGAACATTTTCAGAATGTTGTAGCTCAAAAGGAACACTGGCTTAGAATACTGAAAAAAAGATATCTTAAGAGGAATCAGTGTGCTGAGGATTTGGAGGAGAAGATAATGAGTATAAAAATACAAATCAGATTTTGTGAGGTCTCTCAAATGGAGGCTGAGCTATGAAGGAGATAAAATTACTGGTGGTTTAAGTGAGACTGAGGTCCTAAATTCATAATGTGGTCCTTTAAACAGTGTAAGTCAAAGCAGACTGCACATTCTTATGGGAATGGTGGGAGAGCTGCTGCAAAATGAGGATGCCATAACACAAAAATTGAGGAAGTATTACAATATCTTACATGGAGTCAATGAAAGGCAGATTTTGAGAAGATGGAAATTTGGGGCAGCCAACAAAACAGAAAACAGGGAGATCTAGACAAATGCATTAATCTCAAAGAGATGAAGCAACTTAGTTTACACAAAGCATTAGGCCTGGATGGGTTGCCTGGCAAGTTTTGTAAGTGTGTGGAGAGGTGAAACGTTAGTGAACTCTTTAGTTTAACTCTAATAATATGAGGGGTAAGGTAAAAGTCTCCACAGAGTGAGGACAGAATCAGGTTATTTGCTCTGTTCTTCAAAGGTGAAATCAGAGACCCCAAGTATAGATGAGTATATATTGATATCGTTAATCAATGTAGATATGAAGCAAAACTACAGGGTAAATGCCCATTACAATTTATAGCTGCTACAGTTGGAGGAGGTATGGTGCTTTTAATTGGTGGATCCATGGAGTATTCTTTCAAAGATAGTTTCAGAGTGAGATTGATACAGGTATAATTCTCTTCAATATTTTGACGAGGCTGATTAAGATTTTTTTTGTTCCAGTTATTAAAATATTGGGCAATAGGAAGTTAATTACACAGTGGGTAGAACAATTGTATGTAAATTCTTTTTGTGTATGCATTAATGAATGATTTTCGGAGGTCGAGTATTCCAGTCATTGGGTGCAGAACATGGCAAGGTTGTCTAATTTTACTAAGTTTAGTTATAATGGAAATGGAGGAATTGGCATATAAAATAAGAAGGTACTTAAGGGTTTCTGAGGGTAAAAAGATGAAAAGTGGGTTTTATATGTTTGCTGATGACTGCATACTTTTGTCTGACTATTGAAAGAGGCGGGTCAAGGTCTGCTGCCCATATTCAGAGAATTTGCAGGTTTCAGGTCTGCAATGTAATGAGCATAAAATAGTGTTAATTAAGGTAGGGGAAAGATATAAGAAGGATGCACATAAACTGATTTTTAAAGAAGTGTCATGATGGCATTGTATTTGTGGAAGACACATGTATCAGGAATCTAGATAATTTAGAAAGTAAAATCAGAGACAATCTTATTCCTATGTTTCAACCCTCCAATCAGGGGAAGATACATGCAATTACCACCATGACAGTTCCACATAATTTTTATGTTGTCAGAAATCTGTCAGCAAATCCCCACAGTACTGAGAATTCAAGAGCTGTTAGAAGATAAGATTCAGTGCTACATAAAACAGGGCGTAGATCATCAGTCTGCTATCCATTTTAGGTTTTGGCTGTTAAGGACAGTTAACTTTATATTACGTGTCTCTTTAGATACCAGTTTGGAATGTCAGTCAGATGTACTTTGTTTAAAAAGCAGTAGTTACATGAAAATGTTTTATTCAGAAAGTGAGGAAGAAACCATTACCCACAAGGTAGGCTGATGTCTCATATCTGTTCCTGCACTGAGGCAGACTGAATCCTCATGAAAGTGATATAGCCAACTGATATCTCATGGTGTTCTGACCCTGTCACACAGTGCCATCTTAGATGAGGATAAAATTCCCCTCAATACATGTGCTATTCAGTCTAAATATGGACGTGGATGGAGCAATCCTCAGACTGCAGCTGCTTCAGATTGGAATGGCCTGTGATATTCATCCTACATATAGTATAGCTAGATCCAAATCATTCCTTGACATAATCCTAAATTTTGATTGAGGAAGACTGGCCTCAAACATACCTGTGCATCTAATCTCTGACTCACCCATTGCAGTTGTATTACCACCTGGAACAGGGTGCTTTTCCAATTGCAAGGGTTGTAAGACATTGTCAATGAATATACCTACTGGTGGTACCTTGTAAACTGTGAGATGAATTAATTTGTAAAATGGGTTACTACGTTGTCTGTATATACGAGGTAGTGAGTTACTGTCATCCAGAGGCATGGTGAGGGACTATGATCACAACTCAATATATGCTTTAGGAGTTGATGGTTTCTTACTGGCATCTATATATGCTGAGCATGGTGTTTCCAGCTGTGCAGTATATACGGATCTGTATATACACAATGCTTTCATTTCTAAACTTAGTTCTATGCAAGACATGCTGGCTAAAGGTATTTTTCCAGAAAACAGGATAGTGGAAATATGAATGTATACCCCAGATGTTAATATTATTTATTCTTTTGTTTTGGGGTCTAGGGTAGATTACAGGCAGCTGAAGAGTTTAAATTACTATTAGCTTTGACACAATTTTTGTCATGAAGGAGGAACTAGTGTGAGATTTACTCTGTAGCATATTGAAGTTACTTCAGTATATGAGAAAAACATCTTTAACCAGATCAGAAAAACTGAAATCACATAGTGCCTGTATCCCTCTAATCCTATATGTGACTACAGGGTCACTAAGCTGGTGATGAAAGTAAAAGAAATTAGTTTTGCTTTTGCATTCTCTGGTGGGTTCTTGCTTGATAATGTAGTTATCTAAATGATAGCTAAAAGCATTTAACCACTCACTAACAATCGTTGTTTAAGAACATCTATCATAACTTATAACAGGTTATATTCAAATGTCCATCTTAAAATTATCTATTCAACATTATCTTCATATACTAAATCAGCTTTTACATCCATCATAATATAACATCCTTAACAATCTATGAAAGAAGCAATAAGTCTAAGCCAAAATTAATTCTACTGTTCATTCAGAAAAAGAAGAGAAACAATTGTATCCGTCAACAACTGCTGCCATCTCCATTGCAACTCCTCACACACACACACACACACACACACACACACACACACACACACACACACACACACAAAACATGACATGGATCTAACTAACCCAGAAATCATAATTAATATGAAAAAAAAAAAACAAAGGAATCTCCTTTGTATTGCTAAAATTGAATATCTAACCCTGCTATACTAACACTGAAGGTTTTTGTATGACTTGGCAGTTTAGAAGGAAAAAAAAAACAAAATCAAAGAAATACTAAAAACACTTGGTCCAACAGGGTCTGATTTAATTTCATTCACACTTACTTGTGATAGGGTTATTTTCTAATTCTAAGCATAGTCTCTTCTTCGAAATTTGTACCACATGAGATGAAAATGAGTTCCATTCACAAGTAACACATACCAAGAAGTGGAGTTGAGGCCCTCATGGTTCAGAATATCCTTTAGAATCCCTATGACACTTAAAAAATTCTTTCATATTATGACTTCTTTTGTACTTGTTTAAGCATAAAAGTTTGTCAAGATTATACAGCTACACGTAGCACTTAACCCAAGTAGCTTTCTAAATCAGGCAGAAACCTACAGGCCACCATCCATCCAGGAATAAAAAGTTTTAGATACCAGGATGTGCAAATAATAGATGTAAAGATATGAATGGGGGGAGTAATGGAACCTTTATTAGTTTAAGGGGAGGCTTCAGAGTATGATACTACACTGATCACAAGTAGGAGAAATGAGACAGGAGTAGCAGGGATAAGTGGTAAACAACCTACTTGGCTTAAGCATCGAAGAGCAACAGGGTGTGTAGTTGAGAAGATATTTAATCACACAACAATCTGTTCTGGCAGCTGTCTAAAGTGAGAACTTAACGGTGTTTCCTTATTATCCTAGCTACAAACAGTAGTTTCAGCTGTTTTCACAATTCACAAATAAGTTAATCTTCCCTAGGCTTAACAGAAAAAAACATGAAGCTTGCTTTCTGCTCAAACAAGAAATTTTAAAACTGCAAGAAATGTCCTTACATAAAATAACGTTTGCAACAAGGTAGTTCAAATATAAAGATTGCTTTCCATCTCCTCCTAGTATTCACAGGCTGTTGATTTGAGCCTCATGATAAGAAACAAAAAATATATGTTTTCCATTCAAGCTATAACTTTTGTTATCTACAACTGTGTAATGCAGGTCTAGATAAGAAACTATAACTCAACTTTGTTAATATGGAACATTGCTTAGCTAAGAAAAGATTTAGAAACATGAGAATGTCTGGCATTGTTTTTTCACCTTGCTTTTATTACAAATTCTTGTGTAAGGCAAAATTATTGAGTATTACGCATGAGATCTTGGAAAACATGCTCAGAAGTAATTAAGACCTTCTAATATACCTCTCAACCTCTTAGTGCAAGAAATCTGGAAAGAGTCATAAGTAAAAGTGGGACAAAGGACCAAAAATAGGGACGGTTTTTAAATATTGCTCTTACAAACTTAAAAAGTTGGTACAGGCTTGCATTAACATGAATTTTCTAAAGGGTATGAAGTCTATAACTCAAATCTCTGTCATTTTCTAATTTCAGTCTTTAATGATTCATTAATTTGCCAGAAAACCACAGTTTTATAAAAAATAGACCAAAAAGTATGAGGCAAAGAGACATAACAGTGTTGTGGAACATTTTGAGACAGTTTCATATCTTTGCAGGATACAGAATTAATGAAGCTAAAACAAATGCAATACTGGTAAATTAAGTACCCACATATGAATTGGTTCAGTAATATCCATATTTATCGGAACTTGATAAAGTGAAGTATTTAGGAGTTCTTCTTCTTTCGGCTTTTCCTGGTTAGGGGTCGCCACAGCGGAACTCAGGTCCGCTAATGATTGGCAGTAGATTTTTTATGGGTGCCGAGGTGCCAGCTTGACGCCCAACTTTCAACGAAGGCACGCCCATTTTACGCATGTCTTTCAAATGCCACTTGACAATGGGGAGGACATGCAGACTCCATACAGAAGGTGCTCCAAGTGAGAATCAAAAGGAAGAACCTCTTGCTGTGAGGCAACAACGCTACCGCTGCACCACCGTGGCTTCAGTATTTAGGCGTATGGGTTAAAAATTATTCTGGTGTGGCAGCTAAGGATATGTGGGAAGAGACTAAACAAAAGATAATACAGAAACTGAGTAAAATGGAAGCTTTGTCATATGGATATGGAGAGTAAGATACAAGCAGTTAAAATGTTTTTGGCCCCATTAGTCTTATACAGAGGTCAGGCATATTTTTATCAACCAAAGAAGTTGTGGATAGCAATTAAAAAAGAGCTGAAAGACTTTATCTGAGAGGAGAAGATGGTAAGGGTCATGTTGGATAAGCTGATTCTTCCAGTAGAATAAGGCAGATTGGGATTATTAAATTTAAAGGGATATTTCAGAGTTATACTGTTAAGTAAGGCTCCTATACACAGCACAAGCAGAAAGCTATAATTCAAAGTAGAAAGGGATGATGATGAAACATGGGGGAAGCTCAATAAACAAGGACAGACTGGGATTTTGAATGGAGGCCTTTAAGGAGAATAACAATAATCATACAAAATATGATATCTATTAAGAAGCAGAAAGTATCCTCACACTAAGCCAGCATGGGAATGGAGAAAGGAGATTCTACCGATAGGGATGACTGAAATTTGGGACAGAGACAATAGGCAAGAGGAGGATGGATTTTATTGGAGAAAACTGGCAAAGGAACCAAGCTATTGGGAGCAAATAACTAGGGGGAAAGATGACAGAATGGGAAGACACCAAGAATTTATATGGACTGCAGGTAGAGATTGCCTTCCCTATCAAGGATTGATATTAGAGTATAGGCAAAGAGAAAGAAATAGGGGGGTCCTAATTTTATTTATTTTATTTTATTTGTATTTAACATTTGTTGACCGGGAAAGTCCGACTAGGTTCCACAGATCCTGTTTTCAGCGGAGGCCCGGGGAGAAACGCTCCAGAAGCATGTCTTTAGAATTGAAAAATCAATTGAAAGACCAAAACTGGTAGAGTTTTCAGTAGACTCTATAATAGTAGCTGCCATTAAAAAAGGAATAATTAGTACAGCATATAAAATATTGCATGATAACTATAAGAATTAGAGAAGGATAGAAAGGACTGGGAAGAGAGACTGGATAAGCAATTCACAAAGAAACAATGGGAGAATATATGTATGTCTCCCAAATATGCAACAAAATCTAGAATATTTAGGATTTTTGCTTGGAAATGTCTACATAGATATTTGTATAACCCAAGTAGACTCCCGAGCATTTTTCCTCAGGTAGACAGCAAATGTTGGATATGTAACAGGAAGAAAGAGGCAACTGGAAACTTATTTTATGAGAGTGCGTTGGTGTGACAAGGGAGAGGATTTTTCTGAGCTATGATACAAAATCGGAATTACCTAGACATGGTAAGGCCTTGCTGTATCTAATTATGGTGGCTACTAAAAAAAGCAATTATTAGAAAATAGAAATCAAAATCTAAACCAACTATACTAGAAGTAGTGAATATAGCAACAGAGATAAAACAACCGGAACTAAGGTCTTTTGAAAAGGGTAATTGCAAACTACAAAGGGAAAAATAGGAGTTGTGAGAACAACACATGCAGAGGAGGAATGAGGTTTAAAAGAATGCAGGACTTAAATGAGCAATGTAATGTTTGACTGAAAATGATTGGGTAGATTATAAGTGAAGTATAATGTTTGCAACTAGGGGTGTGTCAGTATGGTTTGTGAGTAAAATGCTTGCAACTAAGATTATTTTGGTGTGGTTTGTTTTCATTTATATGAACGTATGATTGCTATGTTATAAGTGATGGTTTAATAAAGATGTTTCTTTTTAAAAATAGTCAGGAATTGAATAATTTATGTAATGTTGCTTAGGCTATATGATATATAGCAATATATGTGAAGTATAATGTTTGCAAATATGAACTTATTAATACAGTTTGCTTACTTTTATATAAATGTAAACTTGCCTATGTTATGAGTTATAGTTCAGTAACGGTGTTTAAAAAATATGAGCCAAAAATGTGGACATTCTGCAAAAATCTTTACAGTTTAGAGATATGCTTATGGGTGTAACCATCAGAGCTGTCACTCAAGTGACAAAAAGACTAGAGATCATTACATTGTTATTATGCCAGTTTAGAGTGTGTGAATTATGACTGGAAGATATTCCACAGTGTAATACCTAAACTGAGAGACTACTGGTTTTATTTGTATTTCAATATTTCATAGTCAGCCATTTTAAGTTTGTTTTTATATGATTTTTCAATGTTTCACTAAGCTGCTAATTCTATTTTGACCAATAAATTATTGCCACCAAATGATTTCATGATTTGATGAATTTACTTTGAGATGGACAGTGTTCTGAACATTTACAATGATCTTTTTGGTTACAAACCTTTGGAGTCTTTCTCGTTGTTTGATATGTTTAGTGAGACCCATCTCAAAGTGACATTGTACTGGTCTGATTAATGATGAGCATAAAGGAGTGATTACCTCTTTCGACCTTGAAGATATTTATTTTGGAATTAGTTGTGCTCAATAAAACTATGTCCTGATAATCATTGCCACGTGATTGTCAAAAGAGAGATAATTATCAACCCACGCTCCTAGGTCCCTGTCTGCAATTTTGTTTTGTTATAGGGGTTTTCTGCTGAAAGTGACAATACTTCACTTTTTAGCATTTAGTTTCAGCCCATTTTTAGTAAACCAAGACTTTGCCAGAAAGAGGTTGTGCTAAAGAGTCTGTGTATCAGAGGGTGACAGCAACAATTCACAGTTTGCAGTCTACTGAAGACTTTGTTAGAGAAAGTTCTTACCTTGTTGCTTGGTTTGAAGCTTGTAGCAGAAAGAACACACAAAATGAGGATTGTGGTACTTTTTAAGATTCTGTACTGTGAGGCATCTTTGTGTAGCATCAAGTGGAAGAAGTTTTAGAAAACTGTAGACGTTATTCCTATTGTAAGATATATAGTATGTGGAGGAAAGAAACAGGGATGGCCGAGTGCTACCTAGAATCAATGAACACTTCTTTAAGTCCTGGATGTTTGTCTTATACAAATGGTCTTAGACACAAGGGAGAGGTAGATTATGGCTACTCATTAGTTAGCAGTAGTGGCAGACCTAGACAGTGCTTTTCTTATAGCATACATTTCTTCAGAACCTTTTATTTTATATTTTTATGTGCATGATTACATTTGTTTACATAGCTGATGTTCAGACTGCATTGTCTATTTTTATGTAAATAACTAACTATTTTGTGCATGGTTAGCCCATTAATGAATTTATAAGGATGAATGCATAAAACTGGAAAATTATAACTGCTGGCATCTGTATTTTAAACAGAGTAAAGCTACTATAAATTAATAATATTGTTGGCTCATTTTAAGAATATATAGTAACTGTGATCTTGAAGTGCCAGATTCAGTTCAAATCTCTGAAAACGATATGGCTGAGACCACATTGCCAAAGATCTGAATTGTTGAAAAAGTGATAAAAACACAGAACAACTTACCTGTATGTTTTTGAAGGGGGTCAAGACCCCCTGCACCCCCCACGCCCCCTACAATTGAAATATACCAACTCCTTGATTGCACTACAGTGAGGAAAACGGCAAATCCCAGGTTCACACTGTACAGTGATCCCATTACACAATTGTCAGCAATTCAAATCTTTGGCAATATGGTCTCGGCCATATCGTCTTTGGAGATTTGAACTTTCGACAAGGTGATAGGGACCCATATACATACATATATATATATATATATATATATATATATATATATATATATATATATATATATATATATATATATATCTTGATATGTTCTTAGTGGTATGGTTTTTAGTGCAATCCCTTACAGACCACATAGACTAAAGAACGGGGGGTGCATTTAAGTTTAAGTAATTAAACAGAAATAACACTAAATGTGTAGACAGTGTGGTTAAGTAGAGGCAGAATGTTAGTTATGGAGGAAGAAGAGGGCACAGGGAATGTTACGCTAGTATGCTGCATCTTTTGTTGAAACTGAGCTATAGTAACTATGTGTATTAATGCAGTATTATGTATAGAATGTTAGGGATTGTATGATGTTAAATATAAAAAATGTGCAAAATCAATAACAATTATATAATAGAATGTGCTTATCTCCTAATATCACCAAGTCACTCAGTTATAAAAACTGAGATTGCTCATAAGTAAATTATTCAGTTTGCACACAGCTGTACACATACCTGAGAATTAGTTAGAGGAACATCAGTTCCTACAGTATATCTTTGAGATGCGGTACGAAACTGGAGTACCCCCATAAAATTCACACTGACACAGGAGATATGTGCAAACTCCACACAAAAGCCCCCCTAACTGAGAACTTAAACAGGGTACCAAGAACTCTGAGGCGTGTTAGCTGTTGCCCTCTTTTAAAGCTGTGACTACATATAATCGAAATAGGTCCAGGGCATTTTTTTCTTAATTTGCAAGAAGTAAAATATATGTGTAGTTATATTTTAAATTATGGTAAGTAAGGGACTTGTTTAGTCTTTAAGTAAACTTGTGCACTCAGTTTTGAACTGGATTTGTGTGACTTATTATCTTCTTTTATGCCATAGCCAATTTCCCTGAGGTTCTGGGAGACATAAAGTGGGAAAACATTACTATCCAGATCTTACCTGCCACTGTGTCTGTGGTACTTCAGCCAGAAGTGCTTCCACTACCTGAACTGACAGATGTCTGTATTACCCAGAGCATTACTTTAAATGTGTCCATACATCACCCAGGCAGATACGTGATTCAAATATTTGGCACACATCCAGCATATACCACTAGTGCCAGTGAGAGGATGTCTCACAGGGTCATCTGATGAGTAGATGCATACATGCTACACAGATATATGTATACATAAAGGTAACACATAAGTGGGGAACAGGCCACACATGATATGGTGTGTATTGTATATTGCAGGAGATGCTGCATATGCCCTAAAGCCCTATATGTACACAAATCATTCAGAGAGACTGTAACAGTAATGCACATGTTTGAGGCTTATGTGCAATATTTGCATTTTAGCTACACTTCTATACATTGTGCATTAGATAAACAAAGCACACACCCTATTTTATTGCAATTTATTTGTGTATATTACAGAGGGTAAAGATATTGCTGATAATGTTTCTTAATCTGTAACAGTTCCTGTTTTAAAGGACAGCAAGTAAACATACAGAAGTACTAAGTCAAGTAGCCAAAATAATTCAAATTAAAGCATAAACCACAATAAGATGAAGGCCAAGTGAAATTTTAAACAAAAGAGCAATAAATATAAAGCAGGTCACATAAATCATGAACAGACATATAACGTAAGAACAAGTTAATCCCTTGTTGATGTTTTTATCCAGACCTAAACATTTCAAAAACAGCATTTATTAACTGAAAGCAGATTAGCCAGAAAGAAGATGCAACCGATTCATACTTAAAAAATGTTGGTAAAGAAAGAGGAAGAAAGAAAAATAAAAACATGTTTTAGAAATAAATGCAATCCTCTTCTTCCACAAACCTAAGGAACCATATATTTTTTTCATTCCCACCAGATGTTGCTAATAAATCATATTAAAAGGATAGAATTTACATCAAACGTTTAGATGGAAAAATAGCTTTACTTCTCACTTTTAATGCTCAACTGATACAGATGTTTGAGAAGAAAGATGATTTTATTTTTCCATTGCTTTATTCCTAATTAAAACATTGTATTTAAAACGGGATTTGCATACATCTGAAATGTATTTCATTTCCCAGCGGAGTAAACAATATACTTCACTGACCACACCGGGCTCTGGATTTCAGTTAATACTGTCTTGGAATTAAGCATCTAATTGATTATTCTGGTCTACAGTAGTACATCAAAAGTTGCATCTACTGACAAAATCAGCTGTATCACTGTAACTATTATTACTGCCTGGGCTTTTTCTTATCTCTACTGGTTTCTGCAATGAGTAGTGAATACTGGCTCCCTATAAAGTAGTTCTGGTATATGACATTGAGGGACCTTTTCTCTTTTGAGCTATTAGTGTTGTATCCTTCACAGCGACAAACAAAAGTGGGAGGTATGCTTTACCAGTTCAATATTGTGCTGCTAAAAATTTCCAGCAGTTGCAAAGGGAAACCAGACTACAGATGTAGACCCTGTGTTAGGATATGTAATATACCATGAATTCATGTCTATACAGCTGCATAGCAGATATCTCCCCAGATTCCACTAGAATTGTAGTTTCTTGTCTGGTGAAAGTTAAGTACTAATATGCATTATATTAAAGTGTCTGTAGTAAGGAAATTATCCACACATACTTTTTTACTTGATACTGTATTAACTACAAATAGGGCATTAAAGGAACTCTGTTCAACGACTACTCTGAAAGTATTTCCTTCTTGTCACCCTGTGCAGAGAAGAATCTTCACTGTAGAAATGTCATGTTTCTAAATGTATCTATTTATTATATTATTGTGTGCACTGATATTTGTTGACCAAGTAGGTGGACTGGTCTACCTGTAAAAAGTGTTACCCACTAGAGTGAATATCAATACTTTAAAAAATAAATAGTGATTCAGATGAAAATGAGTAAATTGTGAAACTTACTGTTATACCTCTAAGCTTTTTTCCTGGATTAGCCTCTTGACCTCTCAACCTTTGGAGTGCTACTTATGCACACAAATTCCAATATCTCAGACCCTTGGAAAAAGGGAATTTTCAGTGATACTGCATCACTGGACTTAGTGTATCTGCCCTTCATTCACACTCATAGTTTTACAGTTAAAGAATGAAATTACTAGCGTACTTTCTATAGGAACCATGTGGGCTGATCCGGGAGGACCCTTTTCAGACATGGCTACTCATACAGCAGGAACATTTAGAAGCCAGACAATTTATAAGAAGATTACACATCACCAATTTAGACAAACATACAAAAAGGATTATACAGCATATGCAAACCACCCATTCAATCAAACTATGGTAAACACCTGTGCAGTAATATAGATCAGATTTAACAAACATACATTGCATTTAACGCTGCCCTTAAGGTATCAGATACAAGTTTACAATATTACCTTGCAAAATAAGCACTAAAAATAGCATCTGCATCAAGTTAATAAAATAAGTGTTACCTGTCTAGTGGAGTATATTGAATAGCTGCTAATGTGCAAAAAGTGCCCAACATGTTAATGGCTGGCTTCTCTTTGTTTATTATTTAAACTTCTTAGCTCTAGGTATAGTTTATTTGAGGGCCACTGATAAGGTCTCCTTAATTCAATGGATGAGGACCCCTTGTAACATACATGATAGTCTCAGCGTATGTAGTATAAGACTGGCTGTGGATATTAACAAAAAAACAAAACTTCTTTGTATGTTTGAAATTCAACATCAGAGACAACCAAATATCAACTTCCCCATTATTAGCATGTTTTGGCTTGTTTTTTTCCTGTAACACAATAACAACATTTCTGATTAAAGGAAATTAGGGATTAAACATGACCTATAATGCTGTGTATGGTCTACTAGTAAGACAATGAGGCTATGAGCCTAGAATCAGATTTACAATTCTCTTGCCTTTAGCATCCCCGAGGCATAGATAAAAGCTTTGATATCTATCCTCAAAGATGTCAGTTAATTCAAAACAAGAACATGTGTCAGGACAGATGAAGATAGTTACGTACCTGTAAATGTTTGATGGTTTACCAGCTTTAGTTCTGGTCTAATGAGAAGAATTGTATTCAGTGGGGATGGAGATAAGTTATTGTTACATGATTTGCAAATAAAAAGGGGTATGCCTGCAGCTTCCCCCTTCCATTGCAGACAAGCTGGGCTCTGTGGTTGATGAACTGTGAAAGGTATGTAGAGAAACAGGACAAAATAATCACAAGAGACATTAACCCCAATGGATTTAACACTAAGGTGAACTCACTTTGCCGAACCCTGGGAAACAATGGGGTCTTTCTATGTAATGATCGAACCTACAAAGCCCATTCTCATTACACATAACTGGCTGAGAAGGGATTAACTGATTTACAGTAGTTTAAAAAGGAAGCACAGTACAACTGAGTTAGTTAGCTAACTCAGTATTGCAGGGCCAGCCTTAGCACTTTTGTGGCCCCTTCGCTGCTCCCCCCATCTAACACACAACCTCCTCAAACCTGGTGGCTTCCTGGACTTAAGACTATTTCATATTAGGCATCAGGGATATACTCTATTACTATGTATTAGCAATGCATCTTTGCTTATTTATTATCTTGTATTGTGGCATAAGACATGTTAAAGCAGAAATAAAGTATTGGACTCTGGAATCCCCCAGATCCAGCATCCCTTATAGTTCTTCTATCAGGGCATGCTTAACTCACACAAGCACACTATAAAGGGCCTGTTTGAAGGGACACTGAGGCCCTATGTCTACATGGTGCTTCAGCAGGTGACTGCACCTTTGCTTACTAGTAAACATATCTCCAAACTCCTGTAGTATTGCACAGATATATTGACCCTTAATAGGATATAGCAGCATACATCCTCCCTTGCCTTTCCCCACTCACAATTTTTTTCTCCCTTTCTTTTTCTCCTTCCTTTCCCTGCTTTCCTTCATTTGACTCAGACCTTACTAATTGTGTATATTGTAAATAATGTTTTGTTTGCATATTATGACAGTATTCATCCTATGAATGTTTGTATTCCATCTACTTATGACTGTTTATTTATGCTACATATTATCCTGACATAACCCTCCCTGCATGTTTGCTCTTATATTACCACTGTTGTACAAATACTGATTAAAGTTTATTATTTATTTGGTTTCATTTCTGCTATATTGAGCCTGAGAATATTCTAGGTGAATCAGCGCTCTGTCTTGGTTAACACACTTTAAATAAGCAAATAAAACTGTCTTGGCAACTGCTCTACCCTCTACAACATCTTTTGGAGGTACTGCAGACAATACCAAGCATATCATGTTACTAAGAGCAGGTTCATTTTGAAATATGAAATCTGATAACATCATTACAGTCCCAGCTCTTGTTGCCCATACCTAGTATTGTCTGATACCAGGAAGTACTGGACAGATGAGTCAGTGTGGCTATGCCAAATGGCTGGGTGAAGGCTGGGAGCCCAAAAAAAGCACAACAAATAATAATCTCCATCATACATTCTTATCTTGTATTTCCCCTTTTTTTTCCTTTATGGCCTTTCAGGCATCTCCTGCCCTTGCGCTGAATGATTGCAGTTTGCTATCTATTTAATTATCATACCTTATTACAGTTACTGTTTCCACAAAACCAGATAGAACTGCTGAATTACCTTGGAATCCTCAATAATAATAATAACAGTAATAATCTCAGACCTCAGAAACAGCAGTGTTCAAACTTCACTACACTTATGACTATTTCTGAAAGTTTGTTTTTATTTATTTATTTGTTAAATTAGGTAGGTGGACTAAGGCCTGCAGGTATTTAAATTAACCTTAACTGCAGTGTTTACTGGTAACATACCCGAGTTGATAGCTCACTTTATGTCCTGCATTTTACCAAGTATAATTTAAACACATACATTCGGTTACTGTTCCTTGTGTCATAAGATCATCTTTGCTGCAGTATGTTCCCTTGCTGGCTGTGAAAAGATTTGCTGTGGGATATGGTGGCGCCATGTTACAGAGGGTAGGGGATGTGGGGGAGTATAGCGGATGCACAGTTGATGAACATGGGAGGCCCTTGGCAGCGCCTAATGTTGAAGGTACCAAAATAATTATGGGCAACCTTATTAGAGTTTACTAGGCCTCAAACAATAATGTTTAATTATTTTAGCCAAAATGAAAATTGAAACTTAAGTATAGAAGATTTTAAATGTCACTTCTCTGTCATATGCTATAGGACATAGTAAAAAAAAAGAAATCTCAGAATTTAAAAATAACACAGCTAAATATTATGAAGTCTAGCTGATAGGGAACACATAGTTCATCCTTACCAATTCATTATGTTGTGTAAATTTTCAAAGGGGCACCTGTTGCAAATTCAATGATGAGACAGTAAACATAGTAGAAGATATATTATAATGTATGGGGGTGGGGGGCTGCTTTGAAGAAAACATTTTAGTCTTTGAACTTCATATAACAGACCAAGTATATTTATTGCATACTAGGTTGCTTTCAGTGATAGTCACTGTTGGATACTTAATTAGCATTTGTTGAAGTCTAAGTTCATTTTTGTAGTTATTTTCACTGCACTACTGATGAATCATGGTACAAATTAACTGTTCTGTTTTCAAGGTACCTCCAGTTTTTTAGTCCAAAATCACTCTGCCATATGAGTAGGCAAAGAGCATGCTGTTTCTAAGGTATCAGGAGCCAGCACCACATACTTTGTTAGAATGAAATACACTTTATTGTATTTTTAAATAATTTTTGAAGGTATGTGTTAAAATCTGAGGGTTACTCCTAAGAATTTAGAGTTAGGAATGGAGTTTTAGGGTCAATGAGGGGATTTTAGAATTAGGTTAAGAGAGGGTTTTTTACAATTAAGGATGTAGTTTTAGATGTAGAATCAGGGAAGAAATTTAAGATTTACTGAGAGCATGAAGGATAGGTTCAGGGAGGACTGGCATCATCCAGGAAGTTTTTAAGGTTAGGGTCAGGGAAGCAGTTATGGGTGACGATGTCAATGACAGTATTTGTTCATTCTGTTCTTTTCTCTCTTTGTGAATCTGAGCAAATTCTTAACTCACGACCACTCTCTGTTACTTCTGAAAGATGCACATGTGCGTAACATGCTTACCCAGTTAATGACCAAATAAGCATGTGGCATTTTACTACAGAGGTCCCATTTTGAAATACCCCTTTACCAGATTCTCAGCATTTGAGGTGTAAATAGTTGAGGGGCAATAATTCATAGGTACAGATACCGGTGAAATACAACAGCAATTCATATGGTCTTAAATCGAGAAAGTGAATCCAAAAGAACAAGATGCATTTATGGGTGGCCCAAGTGTAGTGGGGCTTGTGGTTTGAAAACCATATACTGACAAAATATACACAATTCACCTCTGCTTACAATCAACATGCTGGCAAATGCTGAGGTAAACTTCTTACTTTTGTACAAACGTATACAAACAAAGAAAATAACCTATAAAGTCCATATATAAACAATTCATTGTTTTCAGCTTTTTCCACCTGTTATTAATTACATCATGAATCAAACTTCAGAGTAAACAGTTCTCTTTTCTTTATTATCATGCTTCTATTCAAATGAAAATAAAAACAATCGAATTGGAAAATAAAATTCATTATTTATTAATTATTAGGGCAAAAAGTGCTTGTTCGATTTTACTTATTTTCATTTAGTTTAAGAGGTGACAAGATAAACTGGTACCAATCACACATGTCTCCTTGAAATAACAATACTACCTACTGCTAAAACTAAGTTATGGCCCCATTGTAATCTTGGTCAAAATAGGGCTTTGTTATTCTGTGTCACAAAATGGCATAAAGTAAAATATCATTGTCCTTTCTGTGGAAGGAATGTGCAACTGAATAATATCACTATTACAGAAACCAACACTGTGGTGAGGATAATAAAAACACATTTTATTTATTTTTATTGCATTAAGGTAGTGTGAGTAGAACATTTATACATAAACTGACATTACTGACAGATAACAAGTTCCAGGCAAATTTATGTAATAGTCAGATATTATTATTGTTTGTTCCTGTTGCTTCTGTCTTTCATGGACAGTTTTGAAGACTTTACTAACAATCTATTGATTTATTGTTCATAGAAAAAGCCACACAGATGCAAGGATTCATTCCCCCATATTTATTCTTAGCACTTTCGTCTCAATGACAAGACTTCATCAGATAAAAGTATTAACTCAAATTAACTTTAAATACCCATGAAGCCAGATGACATCAGCATCTCATTGCACATTTAAAGAGAAACATACGCAATTACTCTAAAATACATATAGTAACATACATAAAAACCCTTATTATAAACAATTAAAATAGAAAAAAAGAAAGTAAATAACTAACAACAATAACTGTTCACTTCATCTATGTTCTGCTTTCAATTTTAAAATACATCCAATGGATGTCATCTCATTCAACTGCTCTCAAACTTAAATCCAGCACAGCTCCCTTTGCACAAGAAAAAGTTGCCATGGTCCACCCCTAAGGTTAGGTTTAACTTGTCCAATTACCACAAACTTAAATTGATGCTCAGGGAAATCCAATAAATGCCAAAATAGGGCATTGGTCATTTTTTTCTTATTTATTTCCTAAATGTGTTCATAAATATGATTTTTTAATGTGCACTCAGTCTTTCTAACATAAAATACTGGCAGCATTGACACAATGTGCCATATACTACTACTAAGCTATTACAATTTTACTTCCCTTTAATATTCACCTGCTAGCCATTAATATCGAAGAGTTCCCCAGTACTGATATATGGACAAAAATGACAACACCCACATTTGGACATCTGCTAAAGCTTCTTGTCTTTAAAACTGTGTGGGCAAAGCGGCCTCTCCATAAGATTCCTCAAGTCATTACCCCTCTTATATACCACCACCAGCTTAGAACCTGTTTTGTTCCTTACCAAATGGTCGTCCATAAGCACAGACCAGTTTTTAAAAATAACATCTCTCACCTGTTTGACGTCCACAGTAAATCTCATAATAAAGGCCAACCTAAAACTGACATTAGCATTTTGTTGTACAGTCAAATTACTTTCAAGAATCACATTAATATGCTCAGTAAAATTATGAAAATCATCAGCTTCCAAGCTCATTAAAATAGGAACATAGACCGTACTCCCACGCTTATTTATCACTTCCATTTTAATCTCCCTCACAAATTCATTAGGATAGTGTCTTTTAAGAAACATTGATTCCAGTAAGGCACATTCATTCATAAAATCATCAAATAATGATACCATCCTGGCAGCCCTGACAAATTGTCCTTTGACAACTGCTTTCTTTTGGGACAAGGGGTGTGAACTATCAAAATGCAAGAATGAATTAGAGTATGTGGGCTTTCTGTAAATTGTAGAAACATATTTACCATTACCCATATCTTTTACAAAATTTACATCCAAATAACTAATACAGTCCTCATTTAACACATGTAGAGTTCAAAAACGTGGTAGTATTATTAGTATATTGTTGGAACTTAATAAAAGTCAACAAATGCCATTTTGGTGTGATGTATTTTATTGAAGGGGATTGGTACAAATGAGGTTTGGGAACAAAGCGGTTTCTTCAGGGATATCTTCAGTGTTTAGTGGTTGTGGGGTTAAATGGAGGTGTGAGGTTTTGATTTGGGGAAGTATGTTAAGGCTAGGAAGTAATGGAATGTTTAAGTAGATTCTTGGATGGGAAGAGTTAATTTTAACATGGGAAAGCTTAGAGGAAGTGAAATAAGTGCAGGGTGGGACTTAAGGGGTTTTATGTGAATGTAATTGGGAAAGGGAATCAGATTTAGGTATGATCCTGCTACCTGCCCTCCTTCCCTTGCTTTTTGCATCATTTTGGATGGGGTGGTCATTAAGGTGGGTGCTTAGGTGGAGAAGAGGGGCAGGCTTGTCCCGCTTCTGTTCCAGATCTTGGTGTTGGGTGTTGATGCAAGGAGTATGGGGGATGAAAGTGAGCAGCAGGACCCTGCTTTAATTAGTAAGAATAAGTGAGTGGAGGTGTGCATGCTGCTTATTTGGTGTTGGGTGTTGATGCAAAGAGTATGGGGGATGAAAGTAAGCAGTAGGACCCTGCTTTGATTAGTAAGAATAAGTGAGTGGAGGTGTGCATGCTGCTTATTTGGTGTTGGGTGTTGATGCAAAGAGTATGGGGGATGAAAGTGAGCAGTAGGACCCTGCTTTGATTAGTAAGAATAAGTGAGTGCAGGTGTGGATGCTGCTTATTTGGTGTTGGGTTTTGATGCAAAGAGTATGGGGGATGAAAGTGAGCAGTAGGACCCTGCTTTGATTAGTAAGAATAAGTGAGTGGAGGTGTGCATGCTGCTTATTTGGTGTTGGGTGTTGATGCAAAGAGTATGGGGGATGAAAGTGAGCAGTAGGACCCTGCTTTGATTAGTAAGAATAAGTGAGTGGAGGTGTGCATGCTGCTTATTTGGTGTTGGGTGTTGATGCAAAGAGTATGGGGATGAAAGTGAGCAGTAGGACCCTGCTTTGATTAGTAAGAATAAGTGAGTGGAGGTGTGTATGCTGCTTATTTGGTGTTGGGTGTTGATGCAAAGAGCATGGGGGATGAAAGTGAGCAGTAGGACCCTGCTTTGATTAGTAAGAATAAGTGAGTGGAGGTGTGCATGCTGCTTATTTGGTGTTGGGTGTTGATGCAAAGAGTATGGGGGATGAAATTGAGCAGTAGGACCCTGCTTCGATTAGTAAGAATACGTGAGTGGAGGTGTGCATGCTGCTTATTTGGTGTTGGGTGTTGATGCAAAGAGTATGGGGGACGAAAGTGAGCAGTAGGACCCTGCTTTGATTAGTAATAATAAGTGAGTGGAGGTGTGCATGCTGCTTATTTGGTGTTGGGTGTTGATGCAAAGAGTATGGGGGATGAAAGTGAGCAGTAGGACCCTGCTTTGATTAGTAAGAATACGTGAGTGGAGGTGTGCATGCTGCTTATTTGGTGTTGGATGTTGATGCAAAGAGTACGGGGGATGAAAGTAAGCAGTAGGACCCTGCTTTGATTAGTAAGAATAAGTGAGTGGAGGTGTGCATGCTGCTTATTTGGTGTTGGGTGTTGATGCAAAGAGTATGGGGGATGAAAGTGAGCAGTAGGACCCTGCTTTGATTAGTAAGAATAAGTGAGTGGAGGTGTGCATGCTGCTTATTTGGTGTTGGGTGTTGATGCAAAGAGTATGGGGGATGAAAGTGAGCAGTAGGACCCTGCTTCGATTAGTAAGAATAAGTGAGTGGAGGTGTGTATGCTGCTTATTTGGTGTTGGGTGTTGATGCAAAGAGTATGTGGGCTGAAAGTGAGCAGTAGGACCCTGCTTTGATTAGTAAGAATAAGTGAGTGGAGGTGTGCATGCTGCTTATTTGGTGTTGGGTGTTGATGCAAAGAGTATGGGGGATGAAAGTGAGCAGTAGGACCCTGCTTTGATTAGTAAGAATAAGTGAGTGGAGGTGTGTATGCTGCTTATTTGGTGTTGGGTGTTGATGCAAAGAGTATGGGGGATGAAAGTGAGCAGTAGGACCCTGCTTTGATTAGTAAGAATAAGTGAGTGGAGGTGTGCATGCTGCTTATTTGGTGTTGGGTGTTGATGCAAAGAGTATGGGGGATGAAAGTGAGCAGTAGGACCCTGCTTTGATTAGTAAGAATAAGTGAGTGGAGGTGTGTATGCTGCTTATTTGGTGTTGGGTGTTGATGCAAAGAGTATGGGGATGAAAGTGAGCAGTAGGACCCTGCTTTGATTAGTAAGAATAAGTGAGTGGAGGTGTGTATGCTGCTTATTTGGTGTTGGGTGTTGATGCAAAGAGTATGGGGGATGAAAGTGAGCAGTAGGACCCTGCTTTGATTAGTAAGAATAAGTGAGTGCAGGTGTGGATGCTGCTTATTTGGTGTTGGGTTTTGATGCAAAGAGTATGGGGGATGAAAGTGAGCAGTAGGACCCTGCTTTGATTAGTAAGAATAAGTGAGTGGAGGTGTGTATGCTGCTTATTTGGTGTTGGGTATTGATGCAAAGAGTATGGGGGATGAAAGTGAGCAGTAGGACCCTGCTTTGATTAGTAAGAATAAGTGAGTGGAGGTGTGCATGCTGCTTATTTGGTGTTGGGTGTTGATGCAAAGAGTATGGGGGATGAAAGTGAGCAGTAGGACCCTGCTTTGATTAGTAAGAATAAGTGAGTGGAGGTGTGCATGCTGCTTATTTGGTGTTGGATGTTGATGCAAAGAGCATGGGGGATGGAAGTGAGCAGTAGGACTCCGCTTTGATTAATAAGAATAAGTGAGTTGTGGTGAGGATGCTGCTTATTTGGTGTTGGATGTTGATGCAAAGAGTATGGGGGATGAAAGTGAGCAGTAGGACCCTGCTTTGATTAGTAAGAATAAGTGAGTGGTGGTGTGGATGCTACTTGTTCAGGCAAGGTGAGCAGGGATCCGCTGGCCTGGTATATGATTACAAGGATGCTAAATGTTGTGGTTACAAGGATGGTCATGTTGTAATTAACATTTTGAGATGATGCAATAACGTTATATTGTTGGAAGTTAATAAAGGTCATCAAATGACATTTTAGTGTCATGTGCTTTATTGAAGGGGACTGGGACAAATGGTGTTAGAGAAATTTGACAGAATAATGCATAGTGAATAGATTAGCATTGCTTAACAGCAACATGAATACTCCAGCTCAAGAAAATACAGAAATCAAATGATATAAAGGTCAAAAAGGCATTCTCTTCAGCTTAAGCATCTCCATCTTTTACAACTGTAATATGAGCTCTCTTCTGTTAGAGTGGTTTGAGTTATTTGTTTCTTGTATAGTCTTGCATGCTTATGAGGCCTTTACTTACTTTAGTCTGTTAAATTTTGATGTCCACAATGAACAATTTTCTAAAAGAAGCAAAAGACAAGAGCTGATAATTACAAATGGCTTCATAAATCTGACAAGAGATTTCAAAAGAAATGGATTTTTTCTGGAAAGTAATGAAGGTCTTTTGCACCTTTACACTAGGCAAACATACTCCCCTCCAGAAAAAAGTAAGAAAGCCAATGTCTTACTCTCTTTAATCCCAACAAACAATGTTATTTAAAAACTTCAGATTATTCTCAAAGATTTCTAGCAATCAAACTTTGCATGCCTCTAAAAACAATGCGGTTAATCCGGTACTTGCAGTGGACACAGCTACTGATCTTCTTCACATGTTGAAAAAATTATGAGTAATAACTTCTTCCTGCTGTCTAACATTTCTAATGATGTTTTGCCCTATTTGTGATATTGACAGCATGGCATTTAATTTTATAAAACTATCTTGATAAGAGGTGAAAATATGTTTAAATGTTGCCACATGAGTTTCCAAACTCTGGGAATGAGGACTTTCTTCCACATAGCTATAAACTGTGAGGGGTTCAGGCACCTAGGCAGTGTAACATTTCCCTGTAGTGCATTTGGTTGGGGACACATGGCTGAAGTGACATTCTGCTGTAGAAAAATATGGCTTTTTGTGAATACCCTGTGGGCAAAAAGAAGCACACACTCCTTTGCTCACAGCTTTAGCAACCAAGTGCATAAGGGCAGAAGAACTAATGAGTGTTGTACTCAGTCTACAGGACATGCTTATGTAACTACAACATGTAGAGGTGTGCTAAAGCATGGAGAATATCCTGCATGCTACTGTAGTCACATTTAGGCTCCAGTATGCATTTTAGGTATTGTTCTCTAGATACTTTGAAAAAGGTAGTAGTTCACACACACCACTTATAAAGGCACTGCCCATTGCGCACTGCATTTTTACTGCCATTGACCAGCCTGCTGCTGTTGCCTGCCATACTACCTGCTATCTCATGTGGTCTTGGGGCCCATGGACATTATTTCCTCCTGTGCATTTGGTTACTGAAGTTGTGGGCGTGGCACCACATTCTTCTCTTTACCCACAGGGAATTCACAACAACCGTATTTCTCTGCAGCTGAATGTCATTTCAGCCTTGTGTCCCCAACCAAATGTACCACAGGGAAATGTCACGCTGGCTAGGTGCTTGAACCTGCATTGAACATACAGTAAAATCTCTGAGTTATCAAAACACAATTTAATAAATGAAGATAATTTATGCCAGATTTTTGGAAAGATGGTGAAGTGCAATAAATGAAAGTGTCTCTAACCAGTACTAGTTGAGGTCTCTAGTTAGAATAAGGGGGTACTTCAGTATAAAGGGACACACCAGATGTACCATGCAGCTGAATCTTGTTAAGAACACTATGCAAAGATGGCAGGATAACATGTATTGCAGTATCAACCGCCTTGATTTCTGAAACAGATTGCTCCCATTGTAGAATATATTTTAACATCAGAGGAATGATGTTGTTTAGTTATTATCTTGTAACCATACCTTGCTATGTCTGATAGGAAAGCTGGGTTTACTTTCGGGATGAACTCATACTGACCTCCTCTCATGACATTAAATAACGCACATTTTTTTAAAAATCAAAAGTCATGATACACTGTGCATTATGTTACATTAGTCAGATCTTGCCTCATAACATGGATCCTTCAGGGTAAGAGACAATCTTGTTGAATGAAGATGTTCTCATGCAGTGTTGTTAACTTCTCAGTAAAGCTTAAGATTAATGACATCCAATATAATTTGTCCACTTAAACAGCAGGATCGGTAGCCACATGAAGCTGTCTCTTGGTACTTCAGCGACTCTCCAGGTCAAAAAGCCCCAGTGATAGACAAGAAGATGTCCTTATTCACTTTTGATACATTTCTGTGCATTTTAAAATAGATTTTCCAACAAATTTTGGCATGCTTCCATATTGCTTAACCTAGGTTATGACCATTAATGCTGTCTGGCATAATTCTTACTTTGGTACTTTTGCTGGGCTCAGTATTAGCATCCAGCTAAAAATAGCTTCTTTTCCAGTAATGTTTTTCTTGTCCTTGTGGTCATGTGTATAAGCAATGTCAATCAATATATGGGTGAACAGTCTGCTGAGCAATCTTTACCCAATCAATATTGTGGTAACCTAGAATTATTGTTTCAAAATATATATTTGTAGTTAGCCAGGATAATATGTCTGCAGAGGCTGACTTGACTGCAGTAGGAGGTATATATAGTGCTGTTTACATATATCATATCATATCATATTGTGTCAATTTTTGTGTGTTAAAAAAGTCAAGACAGAAAGCATCTAAGGCCACTCTATCCAGGTTGCTCTCAGATTGTATCATCTTTTGCTATAGAATATAAGAAAAAGCATTACTAAATAAAACAAAAGCACCTTCTGCAATGCCTATATCTACTTCCTTAGACTTTTCAAACAATTCCTCTGTTGATGGTATCTATACATCTGTGACTTGGGCTTCTCTGTACACTTTTGCAGGATACTGAACACTAGATTTGATTTCTAGATATAGGTCACCTTTAAGGGCTAGTATCTCTTATGGTATTCTGTCATGCTGTCATTCAAGAACAGAAGCTGGGGCATTTGTCATGGTGTTGGCATGGCAGACTAGATCATGAACTCGCTTAACATTCGATTTTTGTGATCCACGTTTGTCCATCTCAATATACCTTCCCATTATTTTCCATCTTATGCAAATTGTCTTAAACAGAGATACACGGAGGAATGAAACAGAGGCCTGCATACAGTCTTCGTTAACCCAACAGGTATCTTAGGGCAAGCTCATGTTAATAGATGGGGCATTGGTGAGCATTGCATAAGTAATGGGAGCAGTTTTAAGCCTGGGAGAGTCTCAGATGTGCCCAGAAACTGTTGCCTGTGATTACTAGTCCTGTTGTTGGCAGACAGATTTGGATCATAAACACAGCAGATTACGATAAGTACATGACTTTCATTTTTAAGATAGATGAATATGGATAAGAATAAGAAAAAAGGTGTGCGTGTGTGTGCGTGTGTGTGCGTGTGTGTGTGTGTGTGTGTGTGTGTGTGTGTGTGTGTGTGTGTGTGCGTGTGTGTGCGTGTGCGTGTGTGTGCGTGTGTGTGTGTGTGTGTGTGTGTGTGTGTGTGTGTGTGTGTCCATGCCCATGCATGCATGCGTGGTTCTTGTACATGTAGAGGGTGGTGTATGTTGGTGTGTTTTCGTGTCTGTATCTATAAGGCAGGGAGATTGCCACCTCAAAAGTAAATAAGTAAAATCCTGAAATGCAGTTTATTTTGAAATGACCTGCATTTGTTCAGGTTGTTGTTATTGAATCACCTCAGATCCAACTCAATATAATGCTAATAGCAATATTTGGAACATGTCTAAAGGTTTCAAAATTCACATATTTGGTTCACGTCCTCATAATCAGCGGGCTTAAAAACAAAAAACATCAAATAAAAAGTCTTGTTCTGTTCATTGATGTATCTATCTCTTGTACACTGTTCTGCCTTATGGGATCCTAGCAATTATATCATGTGGAATGAAAGTGCACCTAAAATGGAACACTTTTTTTTCTGTACATAAGGCACTGTAATCACTGAGTGTAGCAATTTCAATCATCAATGCTACATCACAATACAACGCAAACAGCTGTTTAATCATTTTTACAGAGACTTGGCTAGATTCAAATATCAGTGCCTATGCTGTGGGAATACAGGACTGCACCTTATTCAGAACAGACAGTATACAGGCCATTAGTGGCAAAGCCAGAGGTGGGGGAGTGTGCATATATGTAAACAACTGCTGATGTAATAACAATGAGATTGCCTTCAGCCATTGCTCAGCAACAAACACCTCCAGCCTTGTAAAGAGAGCCCAACAATATCTCCACTTCCTCTGGAGATAACGCAGAGCAAACCTCCCCTGCCACATCCTCATGGCCTTCTACAAGGCCATGATCGAAAGCATAGTGACTAACATCACAGTCTGGTATGGAAATTGTTTAGAAGCAGATCACAAGGCATTAGAGAAGGTTGTAAAGCAAGCCAGGAATATCACAGGATCAAACCTCCAGTCCTTACAGGACGTTTACTCTTGCAGATGCTATGGCAGGTTCCTGAAACTGATAAAGGACAAGTATCATCATGCACATGGACTGTTCTACCTCCTGTCTTCAGAGAAAAGATTCAGAAGCATCAGGTATAGAACATCAAGATACAGGGATAGTTTCTTTCCACAAGTGATCAGACTGTTGAACAACTAATCTAACAATGTTAACACTCCCTCAGTTTGTGAGAACATAAGTGCAATATGATTGTCTTTACTGTCATAGAATTAAATTTTTCTATTTATCTAAGTTATGGAATCTGAACTAAATTATTGCACAAGTACGGGACCTATGAATTATGCTATGCTGCTACGCTATCTTAAAAACATTGGTGGGTAAGTTATCTATGTGTGTATTTATATCTTTACTGTCTAGAATTTTTTCCATTATATGCTTCCTTCACCCTTTTGTGCAAACTGTTTTTCAATGCACATGAGCCTGAAGCAACAAAATGTCATCCAGTGATACATTACATTTGTTGATCTGAATGACAATAAAGTTTACTTTAACTTTGATTACATTTGTCTTCTTTTCATGGACTACTATATCTGATTTTCTTCCATCTTTTTTTTTTTGAACTGTTGGTAATGGGTAACCCCATGAGAAGCAAATTTCATCATTCTCTATAATGCTTTGGGGTTCATGTTTCCAATGCTTCTCAGCTTCTTCAATATTGCAATGTTTCCATCAGTCTTCCCACAGTATTATTCTTTTCAGCATACAGGTCCTCTGCTACAGTGTATCATACCCAGCAACAAAATGTGCGACTATTTCCAATTCTGTTTTACAGAACATGCATTTGTCTGTTTTTCCCACATGTTCAATGGACTTTGTAAACCAATATGTACATAGTCCACTATCCTAGGCCATTAATACTAACCTTTCATCTTTTGGTTTAAATTTACCTAACCTTAACCATTCCTGTACCAGGTCTTGATTGACATAAGGTAATTCCAAGTGTTTTCTGTACTTGCAACTATATTTATGTCTTTTCCATATTTTTGCCTTTTCATCTGATCCTTTTCCTTATATTCTTTCTTTTGTTGCTACCTGATTTTTGTCTGCTTCTCATTTGGTTTCCATTCCCACTTCACACTGATATACCTTTGCTAAACTAAGCAGGGAAGGCATATTAGATTTCTTCCCTTGATGTTTCAAAACTTTCAGTATGTTTGGATCTGGTGAGGACAACAGATATGTATGCAGTTTTATAACCGCAGCTCTATACATGTAATCAATTTCGATGAGGCCCATACCTCCTTCAGAATGAGGAATGTACAATATTGGTATGCACTGTTGTTTATATATCATTTGATAAGACTGAAACATTTTTCTTGTTTTCTTTGTCCAACTGATCCAATACCTTCTGAGGCCAGTCAATCACCTCAAAACTGTAAGTTAGACTGGGAAGATTATTCACACTGTATGCCTGCTGATATGTACATTCAGTGTAGGAGATGAACCCTTGAACAGCTATGTAAGAGAGCTTTTGGTTCAGAAGGACTAATCATTTCAGACTATGCAATGCAATCAATCAATCAATCAATCAAGCAAGCAATCAATCAATCAATCAATAAGTAGAAGGATCATTTTACCAATGTCTTAATGGAATTATGGCAATTTTTTACATTGTTAAGGACAGCACCACCAACATGTTACATTTTTCTCACCGCAATTTACTTCTTTCTTTAAATCCAAACCCAAGAACTTCTAGAAATGAATACTGTCCTTGTCCACTATTCAGCTAAGCACGCTACTTTTAATCATGGTGGCATTTTTTTTTTTTTTTTTTTTTTGTGGGCACAGAATTAAATGACTCCTTGACAACGTTTATACATTTACGTCAGAACACCATCTGTTTTCAAGCTGCCAGGCTCTGTTTCCCAGTGTGACTACACCTCAAGTTGACGTTCTATCACACTGGAGGCTACCTCCCTTCGTTATAAGAAGGCCAAGCATCCAGAACATCATGGGATTGCTATGCTGTGACTCATGAGTATGAATGGGTATAAAATGTCTTACATGCATTTCAACCTCTTAGGACAAGAAATATGGACAAAGCCTGACATAACGGGGACAAAGGCCCAAAAATAAAGACAGATTTTAAACTTTGCTCTTATAAACTTAAAAAGTTGTTAGAATAATAGGAATTGTGGTAGCATGCATTTTTCTGAAGAATATGTAGTCTGAAACGCAAGTGTATGTCATTATTTAGTGACTTCAATCCACAGATCATCCCAGTGATTTGCCAGAACACCACAAATTTTATGAGGAACTAACCAAAAATATGAGGCAAAAAACTGGACATTCTCCGAAAATCTGTACAGTTGAGAGCTCTGATGTCTTACAATTCAAGCCCAACAGGACCACCCTACTTCTGTGAGAGGTTCTCAGCTATGAATTCAAGAGGGTACCAGACCATGAATCCTTAATATATTTACAGATTAGAAAAAACTGAATGGAGTAAATAACCAATGATATCGTGGTGGAATAAAACTGTTGGATTTTTATTTTTGGTGCAGTGCTCTTGGTTTTTTACTCCATTCAGTTTTTTCTGGGTTTGGATATTTTTGTTTTTCATATTTAGAGATTACTTTGCTAAAACTTTGGAACCTCAGAAGCATATTTGATAACTTATAGCTCCCAGACATCAACAACCAAGTTAAAATTAAGCATTGCTCACCAAGACTGAGATAATCTACTGATAACATGGCTAAAACAAGTCAAGGCTCCAGATATAGATATATTATTTTGGAGACACCATGACTAAATACCCACCTTCTGGGGCTATTGAATTATAGTAATGGGCATCTTGACTGGTGATAAAAGACAAAGCATGTTCTCCTTTCCAAAAACAGGCAATGCTGGCCTCAGTACTAAAACCAATAAAAAATTGTAAAACTCTGGAGAGATATAGTCCTAAATCCTTTCTAAATTAAAATTATAAGTAGTACTTGTGAGTAAAAAATAAGCCTTACAAATCATTATTAATTTGTATTGATCATTGGTGAGTTATATACTTGCTAGAAGTACCTGGGACAATTTCATGAAGGTGGTCATCTGGTAGAACAACAGGTCAAGACTGCTGACCTTGTGAAACTTGTATCTTTAGATGCTGAGAAAGTTTTTGATTTGTTTGGCTGATCCGAAGTGCAAAAGATACTAAGTTGCTACAATGTTCCAATATAATTAATTTTCTATTTAGCATGAATATAAAATTAATTTGCAGTTGAAGTACAACTAGTTCTTACATTTCAAGATATTTCACCTTGAGCAAAAGTGTAGGGCAAGACTACTTTCAGGGTCCTTTGCTGGTTAGCTTAAATTCTGATCAAGTAGACATAGCCCTTAGTGAGTAAGTGACTGAGCAACTAAATGGCCAGACTGGGGAAGAGGACAGAGCTTGCATTTTTCACAGATGATCTGGTACTGACAATTAATCCCCAGACGACAGAGGATTTTCCTTAGGATCTGAGTTTTTTTTAATAAACATTTTTGGGTCCTCAGCTCTATTGATTATCAAGCCGTCTTATTATTCAGTAACTGTATTGACTCACTTGTTCCTATCAGGGACAACAATCCCCTGAGAGGCTAGAGTCAGGTGCCAAGAGTCATTCCATCATCTACAGTAAAAATTCGACAAGTTTTAATGCATTCTGCTCTTTTGCATTGGCCATGTGTATCTCCTGTTAATGCTACCATGAGCTGTGCATGCAGGCTTCCACACATGCAAACTCCTGGCATGCTGTCCACCACAGCTTGGGAACAAAATTGTCTGGGTCCTCCTTGTGGATAAACCTTGCAGACACAGGTCACTTGTGCAAAAGTCAGGGAATCATCTGAGGTACTAGCTCAAGATCTGGAATTTTTAACACCTTTTCGTAAAACATCAGGCTGCACAATAACTATTAAGAAATCTATAGCCCTTGCAAATGCCCATCTAACCACTAATGTGCATTTTAAACTGATCTTTTATCCTAAGATTTTCTGCTTACTTCAGGTTCTGCCCATATATACAGCCCCTAAGATCTTTTAAGAATAAACTATATATATATATATATATATATATATATATATATATATATATATATATATATATATATATATATATATATATATATATATATAGGCCCACTTTCACATTTTGAAATAGCAAAATCTCACGTTTTGAGATACCGAACTCAAAACATCAAGATTTTGGTATCTCAAAAATTAAAAGTGAACTAAATAATAAAAAAAAAAAAAACACAGCTAAAATAATGTTTTGGCAGGGGAGCCCCCTTGCACCCCCACACCCCCCCTACTTAAATATACCAACTCCAAGATCACGTTACAGTGAAGAGAACAGTAATGCTCTTCCACTTACTATTTTCTTCACTGTAGCGGGATCTCGGAGTTGGTATATTAAAGTAGGTGGTGTATGGGGGGTGCAGGGGGGCGTGCCCCCTGCAAAAACATTATTTTACTTGTTTTTTTTTTTTTTTGGTTCACTTTTGAATTTCGAAATACTAAAATTTCGATGGTTTGAGTTTGGTAT
Source organism: Protopterus annectens (assembly GCF_019279795.1). NCBI lineage: Eukaryota > Metazoa > Chordata > Ceratodontiformes > Protopteridae > Protopterus > Protopterus annectens. Next base: position 1,103,150,461 of record NC_056744.1, on the reverse strand, counting down.
CTCAAAACTCAAGATTTTGGTATTTCGAAATGTAAAAGTGGACCCATATATATTTATATATATATATATATATATATATATATATATATATATATATATATATATATATATATATACATATACGATCCTTTAAGAATAAACTATATATATATATATGTGTGTGTGTGTGTGTGTGTGTGTGTGTGTGTGTGTGTGTGTGTGTGTGTGTGTGTGTGTGTGTGTGTATATATATATATATATATATATATATATATATATATATATAGATATATATATACACACACACACACACAGTATGTATATGTATGTATGTATATATCTATATATCTATCTATATATATATATATATATATATATATATATATATATAGACATTACTGAAACTAAAAATTCGTAGGGAGAATCTTTGCCAAGACAATCTTAGAAAGGGATCTAAGATGTCCATGTATGACTGCATATAACAGGGCAAGGAAGTCTGAGCAGCAGAGTGGGTCAGTGCAAAAATCTCTTGAGTTTTGCCCTGCCGTCTCGCTAGCCCTGACTAATTTCTTTTATAGCTCTCAAAGTCTGGATGAATAGAAATGTGATGATAAACATCTTCGAAATCTAGTGTTACATGTAAACTTCAATAAGGCAGAAGAAGTAACAAGTTATGAAGTGGCAATGTTTTGAATTTGGGCACTGTCACAAATAGGTTTAGAAAAGAAAGATCCAGAAGTGGTCACCAAGCATTTTCTCTCTTTTGAACTTGGAACATCATTGAATAAATCTGCTTCCCCACCAGGGAAGGATGAATTGGTTCTTTCACTCCTTGGGATAGTGTGTGACAAATAACAGGTGAAAACAAAAGACTGTGATTAGCAGGATGAGGAATGAGCCCCCTGGAAAGGAGGATTCTCCTTCCACTGCCATCTGTAATTTTGATGAATGATTTTCAGAACACATTTGTCTGAAACAATTTGTTGCCAAAGAGGAAAATGGAGATTCAGACTTTCTGGAAGAGAAGAGGGGACAGGGAGATCATTCATCCTTGTTGGACTGTCCTTGGTTTTGGGAGATCTGAGACTTCTTTTTGGAACCCCCTTGCCATTTCTTCTAAAACAAATATTTACCTGAATTCTCTTGAGGTTGTTTATTCTATTTTTTTCCAAAAACGGATGAGAAAAAAAATTCCTTGAACAATTTGGAAAAGCAGGGCTGAAAAATCTTACAGATTCCCTGTATCAGCTTGCACTTTCATCAATGTTTTGATCACCTCTGCAGTAAAGGGAGTAATGACTGAATTTCTAACCCAGGAATAATTTAAAATCTCATTTTTATATCACCTGGGAGGTACAGACGTCACAGCCAAGCAAACCTCCTTAGAACAGTGCCACAGACCTGGAAGAAGTATCAGCAGGCACATGCACACACACACACAGGAAACACTGAGCAGTAACCTGTGCAACAGAAGAAACTAAGTTATTTAAAGCAGATTTTTCTTCACAAGAAGAAACTTTAGCTAAAGTATTCCTCATACTTTCTCAGTCTGTCAGGATAAACTTTAACATAGAGCCTGGCAATTTAAGAGTTTGAAAACCAAAGCTGCAGAAGTATATGCTTTTTCCCATATCTATGAATTTTCCCATTCTTATTATAAAGATTAGAATTAGAATTAGCTAAGTGCTTAGCAGTAGTGAGATCAACTAAAGCTATAGCTGCTGGGTCAGGTTTGGGAATAGTGTATACAATTTTAAAACACTCAGGAACTTTATACATCCTATCTGCCTTTTTAGGGACAGCTGGCTGACCATCAGGAAAATTGCAGGCAGTAAAACACACAGCCTATACATCAGTCAGAACAAGAAGAATAGGTGTAGATTCTGGAAACTCCTTCTGCAACAGTGGAACATTCTAGCAACAGTTTTGAGAAAGTGAAACCCCAATAGAAATAATAGAAAAATGAGCTCTCCTCTGAGTCTGAATCAGAAATGAAGAGAAAAGAAAAATAATAATCCAAAAAGCAATGGATTAGTCCTCTCAAAATCTTATGTTGCACAAATCCACCAAGATCAACCAACAAGAAAGTGGCAACAGAAAACCATAATGTGCAACCAAAAATGTTCTAATATATGTCCCATGACAACATCAGACCAGTACAACCATGAACTGGTTTTGTCAAGCATGCTTTCATCAGCATAAATCTACCCATTCTCCTGGCACAAGTGGCTTATATCAATTAATAAAATCTAGATAAATAACAGCATTTTTATGTAAATTTATCACAAGTATTTGTTGAGACCTGGGGAAAACAATGCCCCTAAAGAACAAATCCCAAATCTTTATTTTTTAGTAAGCATATCTTGACAATCCATTTCTTTAGGCACATTAACTCTGATGCTATCAATTCTCTTAATATTTAAACTGAGACCCAGTATGTTTAAGAAAATAAGCTCATACACCAAATATTATTCAAATGTTCATTTATGCGTAACTTAAAGCATCTAGGTCTTGCCCACGTAAAATATGGAACAAAAACACTTATCTAAATATATCATCCATTCAGAATCACAAGTAATAAGGGAAGAAACAAGAAAAATAAACAGATTGTTAGATAATGAAAACTCATAGTACCTAATAATATAGGAACAAAAGAAATTGTGTCCACAGTGGGAATTATCTTTAAGAAAATCACATTCCAAAGTATTTGTCTCTGTTCCAAACTTCTAATAATTACAACATGCTAATGATTGTTACACTCTGTTCAGAATTCATCAGACCTATCATTGAGTACAATGCCCCCTTTGGTATGTACGTAATCAGGCACATCCAATAGTTGCAAAGTCCACAGAAGTTCTTCACTCAAAGAATAGACGGCATAGGTAACATGCCTTATGCAGGCCACCTCACAGCCCTATTCCTGTATTCTTGTATTCTGTCTCCTACAGGTTGTTGGGGGAGATCTACGCCTGGCATACAAGTCATTGTCAGATCCCACTCTGAAGGACCTCCTTCATATCCACAAAACAAACAGCACTAGAATTACTCATTTTAAAGACTTAAATCTTGCCTGTGATATAAATAGGTCCTGCTGGAGAGACAGGTATGTATTCCAGGGAATACCCCTTCTCTGGAACAGGCTGCCCATACATGTGGAGCAGAGCTCCTCCCTAACCCAATCAAGAGTACCTTGGACAAATGGACAATTGGATGGGAAAAAAGAAATTCATTATTGGCTTGGCACCTGTGTCTCTATTGGACACAGGTAGCCTGTAATGGCAATAATCTTCTAGGCCCCTGCTTGTAAACATTTCGTCTCGCAAGTTCTTACTATGATCAAGGATATCAGAACTTGCCAGATATTTTGGATGCATGGCTAGACCTATAAAAGCCCTAGCAGTCATTAGCCTAGTTAACAACTATGAACCTATAAACAAGGGCTTTAAATAGTGGATAAAAAAAGCTGACAAAGGTTCAGTGAGAGTACCTATGGCTGATACAACAGGTCTTCCTGGGGAGAGAATTTAAAGACAGTGTACTTTGGGAAGAAAATAGAAATTGGGTCCTTAGCTTTCATAACCCCCTTCTGAATAAGCCAAATGTTAGATTTCATCTATTTCCTTTTCGCATTTTTGGTAGTCTCAAAAGGAATCTTGATATGAAATGTTTTATCCCTTAGCTTGACACAAAGCTTCTTCATGATATTCTTATTATTTTGAATCACTATACCCGATCCCTTATCTGCAGAATAAATTACTGTTTTATCATTTGTTTTCAAAGCTTTGATAGATTGCTAAATGGCTGCACTGTCTAATGCAAACTTCTGAATTTTAAAGTTCCCTAAGTGCTGTTTAGTAATATAACTATTTATTTACCAAAGTGCATAAGAATTTAAATTCTCTCCCAGGAACATGTACCTTTTGACCTACTATTTAAGCCCTTGTTGTCTATGATTTGGGCTAGAGTTAAGGACACCACCAATTCATTACAGATTTTTGGGAAGGTCCAGTGTGAAACTCATTGGCTATTATGTACTTTGGATGTCAAATCCTTGTATACTTTGATATTTCATTGTGGTAGCATTGATGCAGTTGAGCTTTGGTTAAATAGGACCCAGATACATCTGCCCAGTTTTAATACTTAGTGGAGCATGTTCTTACTAAGCATGTTTTCTAATATGGTACCCAATGTTACTTGCAGTTTAGTAATATAGATACAGGAGCTTCTTTTGCTCCCATACATGCTGACCTTTTCATGGATTATTTGCAATACATGTCAGTTTATGATGTTGAGCAGAATTTAGATTACTTAACACCAAGTCTTCCTGCAACACGGAACCCACTCCAATTCGCTTATAGATCCAATCACTCTACAGCAGATGCCATCTCACTGGCACTTTATCCTTGGCACACCTAGAGAACAAAAACTGCTATGTCAACATGTTATTCATTGACTTCAGCTCGGCCTTCACCATGGTCATCCCCCAACATCTGATTGAGAAACTGGTCCATCAGGGTGTTAGCGCTCCTTTATGCATCTGGATTCTGGACTTTCTTATTGACAGACCACAAAAGGTATGCATAGGCAACAACACCTCTATGAGCATCACACTGAAGAACCTCAATGATGTGTCCTGACTCCCCTGCTGTTCACAATGCTGAGACATGACTGCATTTCTAGGTACAACACAAACCACATTATTAAGTTTGCAGATGATACTACAGTGGTGGGTCTCATCAGCAATGGTGACAGAAAAACCTATAGAGAGGAGGTGAACCTACTGACTGGCTGGTGTGACAACAACAACCTGGCTCTCAATGTGAATAAAACAAAGGAGATAATAATAGGTTTCAGGAAGAGATGCAAGACTCATTCTCCACTCACAATCAAAGGAGAAACAGTAGAAAGGGTGAAGAGCACCAAGTTCCTAGGGGTGCATATCACTGAAGACTTGTCTTGGTTAATAAACACTAATCACATTGCCAAGAAGGTGCAACAGTATCTAAACTTTATACGAAGGTTGAGGAGAGCAAAACTACCATCTTCAATTCTCACAGCCTTCTATAAGGGTACCATTGAAAGCATCCTGACTAGTAATCTCATGGTGTGGTAAGAAACTGCACTGTTTCAGATCACAAATCTTTTCAGAGGGTGTTGAAAGTGGCAAAGAGAATTATCAGGTCCACGGTCCCATCTATCCAGGGCTTACACTCTGCTTGGTGCCTCAGCAGAGCCATGACAATAGTCAAAGACTGCACTCACCCTGCCCATGGTCTGTTTTCGTTTTTGTCTCCAGGCAGGAGGTACCATAGCTTGTGTTGCAAAACCATCAAATTTAATAGAAGCCTTTTTCTACAAGCCATCAGACTTCTGAGCTCCATTAATAACATACACCATGCTGGTCATCGAGGTCTGGAGTTACAATGGTGAAGTAATTCACTGAGATATGCAATAACTCTATGAAAGTACAATCTTAAGCCTTATGTTCAATATTAACAATGCCAAATTAACATTCTGTACAATAAACCAAGTAAGCATTCCTTACAATTTGAAATCTGTCTGATTTTGATCTGTGCAATACATTATCTGTGCAATATTTTGGGTACTGATGAAGACATGCAAGCGGAATAGTCTTGGTGCATGTCATTGTACTTGTTACTGCATTGCATAAATGTCTCATTGTTGTTATTGTTGGATTAGCATTAGTATATGCGTCATTGTATTCATATTATCAGTATATGTTATATGCACATTGAGTTCAAAGTATTGCAATTTTGTTCAGTTGCACTGTTGTGTGGTCTGAATGACAATAAAGTTCACTTTGACTTTGACTTTGATGATTTCTTGCTAATTTGGAATTCAGATATGTCTGAAGTGGTAGAGTTCCAGCAGCATCTAAATGAAAACAAATGGAAGATCCAGTTTAGCATAGAAGTGCATCCACAAAATATTTCATTTCTGGTATTGAAGTACACAAGAACTCAGAGGGTTTGTTACAAACTAAAGGTTCTCATAAGACTTTCAGTAGGAATTTGATCCTAAAGGCAGACAGCTGTCATCCTTAACATGTGAAAAAAGTATTCCCAAATCTCAATTAATGATCGGTCTATGAATTTGTTTTCAAACTGTAGACTATCTGTTATTTGCTAAGGATTTAATTGAGAGTTTGTCTCAAGGGGATACCATAGGAAACACATTGTAGAAGTGCATCAACAGGTGGAAGGCATGAACCGGTACGATTTATTAAAATATCATATCAAACATAATAAAAATGTCAATAACAGGCTAGATGGTGATGGATAATATTATGCATGGTAGTACTATTAAGAAATTGCAGGGCATCATTAACAAACATTGGCATATTTCGAAAACTCAGCAATTTTTGGGAGAGGTTTTGCCAGATAAATTGATTTTATATACCAGATGAGCTTGAAGAGTAGGACAGATATTAGAATCCTACAGAATGTCTAGTATAAATTTTGACAGACAACTAATCAGAGATGGAGTTAAGGTTGTGCATTGTAGATCATGTGGATGTTGTTCCTTCTGTCAGTATGCAAGTAATACCAAAGAGCTTTCAACCATCAATATACCAAATGTTTATCAAATTGAGACATTTATGACATATAGATCTGTAAGTATTATATATTTAGTATTTTGTACTTGTCAGTCTTTTATGTAGGTAAATCTGATCTATATTATATCCTCGAAGAGGCGTTCCATCGAACGCCTCTTCATTGACACTTAAACAATGAAAAGAGAAAACACCAAACATTCACATCAGCGATTTCTTTCCCTAGGAAATAAATCACTTGCCATCAAAACAAAAACAATCACTACAAACATAAAGTGGGGGACTTCACCCTCACACCCCCCAACTAAATATACCAACTCCGAGATCACACTATAGTGGGGAAAATGGCAAACTAACAGGGATGGCCAAGCGATTTCTTTCCCCAGGGAAAGAAATCGCTGATATGAACGTTTGGCGTTTTCTGCTGTCGCTGTTTAAGTGTTGATGAAGAGGCATTCGATAGAATGCCTCTTTGAGGATATAATATAGACCCAGTAAATCCTCTAGAATGTTCAAAAACTCTCAACATTTGAGTGACTTTCATTTTGCTAGGATAAATAATGGTTTATATAAAAATTCAGTGATACATAAAATGCCATTTTTTAAATTTCTGGATGTTGATTTTTTTTTTTTATAAAAGTGTTGGTTGGAAGAATGTATTATCAATGAAAAAACCCATGTGGATAATTAATTTAAGGGCATTATTTAAGCCTGGTTTGAATGAGCATTGGTAGATACATTCATTTACATCAGAAGATTTTATTTATGATCTCTGCCTTTAAAAGATGAAATATTTGACACCATTGAAGGTTTGTAAAGGAACTGGGAATAGTGTTTGAATTCATGTTTAACTGTGGCTGATGAAGACACTTTAGTATCAAAACTGGTTTAACTTTTTTCCAGTTTGTTATTTAATGGTTGCAGTAAATGGACTGACACTGTTTGGTTTCTCTATATGAATTTAATAATGCTAATTATTTGGTTAGTTATAAGTGAAACCATTAAAAATTAAGGGATATGTGGAGAACTAGAATCATAGATCTGATTTCAACAGTCGTCGTATCTCAGCAGAAGTCTAGTTAGGGCAAGGTGAAGGTGCCACTGTCCATAACTGGTAGATGATGAGCAGGTCACCCCATAAGCTCTGGTGTAGAATGCAAGGAAAATGTACCAAGAACCAATACTATTGTGTTCACAAAAAGCAAGCAATAGTTCGAGCAACAACGAAAAAGAGATTGCAATTCCAAAAATGAGACATTTATGTTTAGGTTTTTGTATTCTATAAGAATTCCTCAGAACATAATAAAACATATATTAAAACATTTTTACATATGCTACACAGTGACCCCTGGCACAGCAGTAGTCAGAGCTCAACAATAACAGAGCTACAGATAACTTTGTGTTTATAGCATCATGGCAGGTACTGGTCACAAGAGGAGAGCAACAATTTTCTTTTTTTTTTACATAATAAATTTTTATTAATATATATTTTCAAAATACAATAAAATCACACACATAATTCACTACTATTACTATCAAAACTATATACAATATCTACATGAAATGCTTCCATATAAAAATCGTCATTATTCCAAAAAAGAAGACACCAAGGAAGAAAAACAAAGCCAAAACATTTGTAGAAGTACTTTGCGTCCATACATATCATACATATTTTCTAAACATTGTTTCCTCCACATATACATCCAAACTTTAATATATTCCTAATAACAGTATTATGCTAATATAATGTTAAAAACCTTTTCCCATATTTTCGGGTTATTAATATTTTTGTTACTTTGCTTCAGGAGTAATTTATGTGCTAATATATGCTTTATAGCCACAAGCTTGAAATTATCCCATGATGTCTTATCTGGTTCTAACCAGTTTGTAGCTATACATAACTTCATCAGCAAAAATATATTCATACTTATTATAGTTTGTGACTTAGAGAGCTCTCTTGGAGGAACATGTAGAATCATAAATTCCCATGATAACGCTGAACTTTGATAACCCATCTTTTGTAGTTGTGTTCTAAGAGAGTTCCAAAGTTTATATATACACTTGCAGCTCCAGAACATATGAAGAAGATCCGCCGTTTGATTTGTGCAATATGGACAAGTTGGAGAATTCCTAGGATTAAATTTATGTAACCTAAGACGAGTATAATAAGCATTATTCCAAATCATCAGCTGCGTATACATCAACTTTTGAAAAGAGACCGATTTTATTGTTAAATCAATTGCTTTTAATACCTGATTATCTGCTACTGTCATTTTGTTTACCCAATACCCTGACAACAGAATTTTATCCTGGAATTTTAAATCTTTAATTAATTTATTTGTTGTTGTTATAAATTTGACCTCCTGTTGGAGAGCCTGCCACAATTCAGAGCATTTATCCACAATTCCAACTACCGGTTTAAAGTTTTCAAAATGACTCAGAGCAAGTTCTCTGATTTGTCTCATGATAACCATATAACTCTTAGGAAGATTCAATTCCTGCCTAACTTGCAAAGCCGATAAATGAAATTTATTAAAAACATCAATCAGAGTCAAATTAACTATTAATGGGAATTTACTAAGATCAATCAACTGATTATTTAGTTTAAAATTGGGATTCCTATGGAAAGGCTTAAAAACCATCATATATTGCAACAAGTCTACTGATTGGAATAAATTTTGCAAAGATGACACATATGTTTTTAAGTGGTCCATAATCCCATACTTTATCAAACTAGTTTTATCCAAAAAAGGTAAAGCTTTAGGATTTATGTTCCTATCTAGAATATGCTTGTAATTCAAGACCACTCAAGTTGGTATCAACTTTGTGCTAATTACCTCGTAATTAGCAATTCTTAAACACCTGTTGGCGTTCACAATTAAATAGTATACTTCAAAATTCGGTAACTCAAGTCCTCCTCTACTCTTCGGGGTCATTAATTTCTTATACGATATTCTAGTTTTCTTTGGCTCCCAAATAAATTTAGCTAGATCTTTATGCATTTGTTTAAAAACTGTCTTTGTAATTGATACTTGAGCAGACCTAAAGATATATAACATTCGTGGTAATATATTCATTTTCACTATTGATACTTTTGCCAATACCGGTAGTCTTAAATTCCTCCAACTGCCACAATCAGCTACTATTAGTTCCCATACTCGTTTAATATTATTACTATAAAAGTCTTTATTATCCGTAGAGAAGCTAATACCCAAATATTTGATATTTTCTTTACATGATATCTTTCCCAACAGGGACATTAATGAAAAAGGTTTAGGGGTTCTTAACGGGAAAATACTAGTTTTCTCCAAATTAATTTTGTAATTAGAGACTTCTGAAAATTCGTTTATAACATTTAATATCTTTTCACTATCAGAAATTGGGGTTGTACAATAAATAATAAGATCATCAGCAAATGCCGACATTACTAATTTATTCCTATAAAGTATTGGTGCATTATGATACAAATTTTGCTTAATATATAAAAACAGAGGTTCTAAATAAAGGTTAAACAATAAGGGGGACAAAGGGCAACCCTGCCGTGTACCATTTTTAATCTGTATTCTTTTAGAATAACTCCTATTAATATATAACGTAGTATATGGATTACTATATAATATTTGTAGTATCTGAATAAATTCCTGTGGCATATTGAAATAAGGCAACACATCAAACAAAAGTTTATATCCACTCTATCAAATGCTTTCTGAGCATCTATTATAAGGGCATAAATATTAGAGTTGTTTTGTTTAGCATACATCATCATATTATGTAGTGTAAGTGTGTTATCACTAGTTTGTCTAGTTGCCATAAATCCAGCCTGTTCCTTAGAAATTAAATGGATCATAATCTTTTTTAATCTACATGCTATAATGGTAGTGAGAATTTTCATATCCACATTTATTAATGCTATTGGCCTGTAATTATCCGGGCTTTGGGGGTCTGTATTAGCTTTATGTATAAAGATTGTTTTTGACGCATTAAGGTGAGGGTCACTAATTTTATTTCTGATTATATAGTTAAATACATGAGACAATATTTTACCAAAACTATCAGCAAACTCTTTATAAAATTCAACTGTCAAACCATCAGGACCTGGTGACTTATGTACTTTCATATGTTGAATTACATATACTTTTCCTCTGAAGATATAGGTTTAATCAGATCACCTTGCAGACTCTCTTCTAATTTTGGAAAATTAATTTTTTGCAAGAATCTTTTATTCTGTTTATGTATAGACCTATCAATTTGACCCTCATAAACCTTGGTATAGATTTTTTCGAAAATATCAATAATATCCTCAGTTTTAGAATAGACTGTGTCATTGCATTGTATTTCCAAAATATGTACTGTTGTTTTCGATTGATTTATAATCCTTGCCAATGCTTTTGACGGTATTTGAACATTATTGGCATATTTCACTAAACACCTATGCTCCTGAAGTGTTACTCTACTATTATGCAGCAAGAAGAGATCCCTTTGACATTTCAACATTTCCTTCTCTGTTTGAGCATTAAAATTCTGAATCAGTTCTTTCTCGAGTAGCTTCACTTTTGTTTCTAATTTTTGAATATCATTGTTTTGCCTTTTCTTATAATATGAGGCTTTTTGCAAAAGAAATCCTCTAATTTGAGATTTAGCTGCTGCCCATTCAATATCAGGAGTATGTTCCTGAAGCTTCATCCTATCTGTTAAACCTTTCAGATATTTTACAATTCCATCTATTATATCCTTTTTATTTAACAGATTTGGATTAAGTGACCAATTATAACCTCTGTGCATTCTTGTATCTTTTAAATCTTTAGAAAACCTTAACGAAATTTTTGAGTGATCCGATAGATATCGAGTATGTATATCCACTACTGGTTCCAAATTAATTAATGCTTTGGATATCAAGAAAAAAACTATCCTAGACCACATTTTGTGGCATGGTGAATAGAAGGTATACTTAATTGCATTATTAATATTATGTGCATAACAAAAGGGGTCATATAATTGAAAATCTTCCTTGAAGTCATTTAATGCTATCCCGGCCTGCTTATTAAATGCTCTTTGTGGACAAGACCTATCCAACTTTGGATTTTGATAGGTATTCCAATCCCCACCCACAATAAAATAATAACCATCATACTGTGTTAAGATTGGATATAATGATGTTATGAAACGTTGTTGGTCATTACATGGTGCATATATATTCAAAAGTAAAAGAGGTTTATCAAATGCATTATCCGATAAAATAACATAACACCATCGCCCATTTTGATCCACTTTAGAGTCTAAAATCTTGTCTTTGTATTGAGTTTTAATAATTATAGCTACTCCAGCACTGTTTGTCTTACCTTCTGATGCCACTACCGCTCTAATCCAGTCCTTTTTCCTAATATCATCCCACTGATCATTTAACAAGTGTGTTTCTTGTAAAAATGCAAACAGTGCTTTGTCCTGTAGCAATATGTGTAGTAACAGCTTCCTCTTCTTCAAGTTCTGGAGCCCTTTAACGTTCCATGAGTCTAATTCCCACATTGACAGGTCTAATTATCCAATAATAGTATAAAAGGGAAATTATCCAATGGATATGTATTAACTGCATACTAAACATAATCTGGAAGCATTTCCTACATCCCGTCCCCAGCCAGTGCCTACCCACTTTACCCCTGGACCAGGATTTATATAGGTCTAGTATGTAAAAAAACATGAACAAGGTTAGAAACACAAACATATTTAAAAGCTTCATGTAATAAAACTTAAAACATTTCCTAAACTTACAACCTATATATTCTAACTTAGCTACTACAAAGTCTAAACTAAACATTCCCTAACAAACACTGCTATTGCTATACAGCTTATGTTCCAACTATTAATTAAGCAAATCTCTATTGTAAGGTATTATTACCATTTAAAGAAAAAAAATTAATATATTAACTAGCTACTTATACCTACCCCAAATACCTCTTTTGGTACAATCATTATTTATATACCACTTTTATTGAGAGAGAGAAAGAAAGAAAAAAGAAAACAAAAAAAAAAAACACAGACAGAAAAAAATAAATGCATCCCACATTATAATTCTGTGCCATACACAGTGCCTGCAACTACCAATTATCAAAGTTTTGCAATTGCATACTTTAGTTCCTAACTATACTGACATTAGTTGTCTGATTAACACCACCCAATAGCCACTATTTACCTATTTATATTCATATATATAGTGCTATACCTTGCACCCACTGCAGATATTGTAAAAATATAATTTGGTTCAACACTATAAGCATAAGGAAAAAAAACAGGAAAAACAGATGTTATTATATGCTTCACGTACATATTCTAATGTTATTTACTTGTTAAAAAAAACATTAACACATTATGTCAGTTCTTTTCAGCTTCTCAAACAGGAAACCATCAGTAATACTCGCGACGGGGGACCGCTTCCGCAGCCGGACCACAGGAAGTGTTACATCGAAATCCACACTCTCAGCTGCATTCAAGAGATTTCCTGTTTACCACTCGACGAAAAAAGTTCGTAGAGGTCATAAAAGTTCGGAAAACGGCCAGCAGACCCTCGGATTATCGCAAACAAACAGTTTTATTGCTTTTACAGAGGCCTAAATGACTTAAGCAGGGAAAAAAAGATTACCTAAGCCTCGAAGTATAGTAAATACTGGATCTGACCTCAGGAGCATGCCAGTCTCAACAGAAGTTTCTTTCAGCCCTCTGATGCAGGTAAAACTTTAAAAACCTTCAGAAACACTCCCTTTGCCTCGTTTTTAGTAGAAACAGAATATTTAATCCCATCCACCATAAATGTAAGCACATTAGGATATTTCATCTGGAATTTAATTTGCTTGTCAATCAGAAATTTACAGTATGCAGATAAAGACTGCCTAGCTTGCCTTACTTGCAGTGGTAAATCCTGAGCCAGAGATATTTTACTATTTTTCCACATAACAAAGCTACCATTCTTTTTTGCAGTAAAAAGTATTTTGCTAACATCTTGAAAGTTCAATATCTTAGCATATACAGGTCTAGGCATATTAGAAGCTTGTACCTCTCTCAGTGCTCTGTGTGCCCTTTCGATAACAATTTGTTTCACTCTATCAGCATCATTTAACAAAACTTCAAGTATTTGTGTTATAGTTGGTATTAGCTCTGCATACTGAATGTTTTCAGGGATCCCTCTAATAATAATATTATTTCTTCTAGACCTCGCTTCTAAATCAATAAGTTTGCTTTGCATGGCTTGTAACTCCACATCATGTACCTTTGTTTTCTTCTCCAGCAAGTCTATTTTGTCCTCGGTTTCTGAAATTCTAGCCTCTGTTTTGTCCATTCTCTGCAGCAACTGATTACATAAAACTCCAAAAGTTTGTATTTGAGTAGTCAGGTCCTTTAAAGCTTCTTGTATAGGCAATAAAGCATGTTTGATATCGTCCATGTTCAGTGGCTGATCAGTTTTAGATCTAGTCTCTGGTTTCTGTTGTTCCTGCTGTCTAGTAATTCTTTGTTTTTTCGCACTCCCATCCTTTACTGGTGACTGTAATTCCGACAGCTTTGTTTTCGTAGTAGTTGTTTCCATGCTTTTTCCTTCTTGTGACATTTTCCTTTCCCCAAGCTGACAGGTAAAATGAAGAATGCAGACAGTCCTTTGTTTATTTCTCTCTTCAGAGCTAGCTAATCACTTGGAATCCTGATAGATAAAGACATTTTTTTCCACTTTTTTTCCTGGTTATAGATTAATTAAGTGTAGATGCATCTGTTTTGACTTTAATTTGATGTTCAAACCTCTTGGTATCGACTCAGGTTACAGATTTTTCTCAGGTTTATTGAGGAGCTGCAGGTCAGCAGTGTTTACAGAATGTCAGCCATCTTTGAATTCAACAATTTTCTGCAACAGTATAATTAGTGGACAAATGCAGGAGCAAGGATTCAGTCTAGTATTTAGTTAGAGTGGTTCAATAGTGTAATTGAGTTACTACAATAGCACAGGATGTATCCAGATGCTGAACCGCAGTATAAGTAGCAATACAAATAGCAATGGTTACGAAGGGGTATCCAATAGCTGGTAAATTGCAGTTTCAAGATTCAAGTTTAAGGTTAATCAGTGCAGGATGACTACTGCAATTCAAATAGTGCAACAGCAGGGAATGCAATTTAAAGGGAATGCAATTAAAAAAAAAAAAAAACAGCAGCACAAGCTGACAGAATTTTGCAGTAAATGCAACCTGGCAAGGCAGAAACAATTTAGTATCAATGGAAAAGGTGGCACAAAGGAGTACATGCAATGTAAGCATGCATTCAAAATCTAATCCCAAGTAAAGAAGGTTATGATCAAGACTCTAGAAAGAAATTTCCATTGAGGGTGAAAGGAGGTGAAGTTTGAAAGATGGATTTCTTGACAGCCATGTTCAGAAAACATTTTGAGTTATGGTAGGAGACACCTGATCATATTTATAGTGCATGGAAGTTTATTTGCTCCATGTACTAGTGGCTTCAGGCAATAAAATGTCGGAGCATGACTTGTCTTGCAGCCTTGAAAGTCATAAAATACTTAATGCTGCCACAAAGAGAGCAGATGCAAGGTGTCCCTGAACAACAAAGAGATTTAAAAGCTGTTAGCCACTTCACTCTGTCACATTTTCCTTTTGTCCATGTCTTACAAATAAATGTCTAAAAGCTTTTAAATTTGTTAGCTTATGTCCGCTGCCCTATAGTGGCCAGCATTCAAAGCTGCTGTGCTCTAGAGGAAGACTAGAGCTTTACAGTACTAATAGGTGCTTAACAAAAGATGATATTTCTGATGTCAGAAAGGTTCTTAACAAGCCTGTCTTTTTTGCCAATTCATAGCATAATTGTGATGCTCCATGTACTGCAATGCAGTCATGTCTTGTAATGCCAAGAAGTACAGTTTTTCAAGTGAGATAAAGATTATAGTGGTTTTAACAGTACTAGAAAGTTAGGGAGACCACAAAGTAGTTTCAGTGCTAACAGAACAGAAGGGAGCAGCAAAAATTCAAACATAAGATAACATATGATGTATTAAGAAAAAGGACACAGATGATTTATTATTGGTGTGGCTATGCACTAAGATGTAGTATAATTATTTTGATGAATATGTAATAAGAGGGGAATGCTTTCCTTAATTTGTTAACTTACATTGATTCATTAATCAACAGTTGATTTTAGCTGTGGAGGAGGCTTGGTATTTATACTACTAGCACTGGACTGCTGTGGACATTGCAACTAGTCAGACCTGGGGTACTCAAAGGGCTTCACTGGTGCTATTCCTCTTCGGTCTTCATAAAACTGTGGAGAACATCTAAATGCAAAACAGCATTATAGAGCACTGAGCTGCATAGCTGCTCTCCTTAAATGCACTAACAGAAGTCTATCAAAACTGGAGCCAGCCAATTGATTTAAAGTCTTTGTTAATAACCAACCACAGAATAAGCTTGAAAAGAGGTAACAACTTCTCATGCTCCAAACACAAGCAGTATTACAACAGTCCTACACGATAAAAAAAGTTGCAGATCCATACAAATATCATTCATGTAGTCATAGCCTAAGTGTTTCATCAGCTTAATTGGAATTTCTCCTTTTAATATCGTGGGCAGGTAAATGCAGCCAGTAATATAGAGCACTGAGCCATGCAACTGTTCTCCTTAAATGCACTCAGAGAAACCTGTTAAAACTGCAGACAGCCAATCAATTTAAAGTTACTTGTCACAGCCAACTGCACAATAACAAAGAGTTAGCAGCTGAAGTTCCTTGTGTTTCAGTGTTGCAGTCCTGACAATCGGGATGCCCTCAACTGGCATGACTACCAGAGAAAATTCTTTATGGCTCTCAGGCTAGTGGACATCCTGATCGATGTCAGTACATTCGGTTATAAAGGTGGCCAGCCTGCATCATGATACCAGTCTTTTCTTGCCATGAAGCGCAAAACTGTATTCAAGTGCGTTGGATGGTCTGCATGAGAGAGAAGTGTTGTTGGACAAGATATGTACCCCACTGGGGAACTCTTTCTTTCCTTTGCTCATGTCAGATAAAGTAAACAACTGTCTCCATTGTGGAAAGCAGATCCTACACATAGACCTTCATTCCTTTTGTGTTATTTGCCTAGGCCCAGATCACAACATCGCTGGTTGTCAGTTTTGTGCTCATTTCAATACTAGAGCAATTAGGCATAGGGTAGAATTTCTTACTAAATTCCTTAGTCAGCAATCTTCTCACTCACCTTCCATGGTGCCTGCCAGTCATACTGAATCTGATCTACCTAAGCAAAAGAAAGAAAAGAAACAAAAGCTTAGGTCATCAGACAATAATCAGTCACTGCTTGCTTCTCCTTCTAGGCTTGTTATTGTTGAACAAGATGAGGTGCTTCCTCTGTCCCCTTCTTTTCTGATCCAGTGACTCAGACCTCTGTCAGAACTCTTTCAGAGTCTGATATGCCTTTGACTCCATCTACCACTACACAAGCCACTGACACTGGTTAGTCGGTTGGGTCCAGGACAGCTCTGCAGGCCTTGGCTTCTGAAAAGAGTGTTCTGCAAACAAGCCTCAGCCTACCCCAGCTTCGGTGCATTTACTTCAGTCTTGGGAGACAGGCATCAGGGCATTGGATATCTTAGGCCTAAGGCCTTAGCCTCACCTAAGAAAGCATCTGTCCCTAGGCCTTCATTCAAGCCCTCTGACTCCATTTCTCATGGGTCACAGCAGGACTTAATCAGGTTAGCAGAGAACCTCCTCTCCATTGTCAGATCGAGGCAAGATCCAGGGATTATTTTTCCTAGGAAATGAAAAAAGAGAAGAATTAATTAATTTCCCTGGATTCCATTCCATCTGAGGAAGATTGTGAAATTGAGGACTTTGGGTCTGAGGAGGGCCCCTCCTTTACCTTCTATGAGGACTCAGACTCTGACAAAATCAAACCTCCTGAGGATTAAACATTTGGAGAGACCTTCCATGCCATGAGGCAACATTTTCAGTGGGAAGCTCAGGACTATCCACAGACTAAAAAGAGGGTTAGGTAATTTCTGGACTTATCTGAACATAAACCAGTGGTTATTCCCCCCATTCTGCAAGTGGATGAAGATGTCGGCCAGAAATCTTCCTTTAAACCTGACCCCCTCCCAACTGCCCCACATAAGCCACATAGGTTTTACAGGGTCCAGGATTCCCATAAGTATCTTTACAGAAACCCTACTGCTGACTCTGAAGTTATAGCTTCAGGACCAAAAGAAGCAGAACCAGTTCCTCTAGGAACCCACTTCCTACAGAAAAAAGAAAAGTACCTTTGACAGATTTGGCAAGAAGGCTTATGCATCCTCCACCCTTGCCATGAGGCCCCTAAATCTTCAATTCCATATGATTAAGTACAAACCAACTATAATAGAAAAGCTTAAACAAAAGGTTTCCAGCCTTGAAGACAAAAACCTTGCAAAAGAATTGACCAAACTCTGTCAATCCAGTACCCAGGTAGCTAAACATTTCCTCCGTTCTGGCTATGATGCCATCAAAGCATCTTGCAGAGCAGCTACTGCTGGATCTGTTATTAGAAGACATGCTTGTCTCTGAGAACAAACTCTTCTGGAACATGTCAAGTCTAGCCTGTTGGATGTGCCCCTTGACAAGGAGGTTCTATTCAGACCCAAGGTAGAAGAAGCCCTTAAAACGATAGAGGATAAGGCTAAGTCAATGCAGACAGTAAAAGGTATAACCACCCAGATTCAGCAGAAATTATCCAACCAAACACTGGTCCTTTCCCATCCAGCCTAGGAGCAGGTAGATGAAACCTCAAAGGGAAAGGGCACTCATACAGAGGCAACAGTCACAAAGGGGCAGGCTGGGTCTCAGAGACACCTATGCAAGGGAGTTTTAGAACCCAAGCCACATCCAGAGAGCAATAATGACTTGACTGCACCTCCCCTACCCCCACCTCAAAGCTAGGAGGAAGGCTGCCTCTTTTCAAACATACCTGTACCCACATCACCACAGACAGATGAGTCCTAGACATTATTACAAATAGCTACAGACTCACTTTCAAAGAGCATTAAAAATTCTCAGGTTATTCAGATGACCCCCAAAATCAAATAACAGAGGCCTTGGCTTAAATCCAGATACTGTGATTTGCAGGGAGCAGTAGAACCAGTTCCCATTGCCTAAAAGGGAAAAGTATTCTATTCCAGGCTTCTCCTGGTCCTCAGAAAGTAAGGCTTTTAGTGCCCCATTTTGGATCTGTGCAACCTCTGTCAATTCCTCTTGGTGCCAAAGTTCAAAATGTTAACCCTTCAAAAACTGCTGCCCATGATATTCCTCCCCCCATGCCCTTATGGTCTCTCTAGACCTAAAAGATGCGTATCTGCACATCCCTATTCAGGAGTTCCACAGAAGATTTCTTCACTTCCGGACAGGATCCAGCCTCTATCAATTTTCTGCACTGCCCTTTGGCTTATCTACAGCACCAAGACTGTTCACAAAGTGCTTAGCACCAGCAATAGCCTTCTGTAGGACCTGGGAGATACAAAGCTATCCTTAGCTGGACTACTGCCTCATACAGGTGACAGATCAGGCCAAGCTCCTCAAGGACCTCAAATTCACACAGGACCTCTTTTCCTCACTGAGAATCACAGTGAACCTGCAGAAATCCAACACTTTACCAACAAAAAAGATTGTCTTCCTGGGGGCACTTCTGGACTCCTCTCTCCAAAAGGCTTTCCTCCCTACAGAGAAAGTTGGCTTCCTGGTAAATTTCTTCCACAGGATCCAATTAAGATTGCATCTCAGCAAGGGAATTTCTTCAAGCCTTGGGATACATGGCCTCATGCATCCTCATGGTTCCTCCTGCCTGACTACACATGAGGAAGCTCCAGTGGCACTTGAAGAATGTCTGGTGGCAGAGCTCACAGTCCCTAAGAGACCAAGATCCCCCTGATCCCTTGCCTCAAAACAGAGTTTGGATGGTTGGCACAAGTTTGCTCCCAGAATCAGGGCCTCCCCTTCAAAATCTCCCCTCCTGCTCAAACCCTAACCACAAATGCACCAGATACAGCATTGGGGGTTCACTTCCAGAACCTCCAAACCCAAGGGAAGTAGGATTCTGGATCCAAGGTCAGACACATCAACTGAAAGGAACTCATGGCAGTATTAAAGGGCCTATTAGCCTTCAAAAAAAATGGACCCCAGGTGTCCTATTAATCAAGGCAGACAATACCACAGTACATAAACAGACAGGGAAGGACACATTCTTTTCTCCTGTGCCTTCTAGCAATGCAAATCTGGGAAACAGCTCAGTCTATGGGCTTACACTTGATAGCACAATATCTTACATGACATCAAAATGCTCTGGCATACCATTTCAGCAGAAACTTGATGGATGCTCACGAGTGGCATCTGCACCCAAAGATCTTCTAGTCCATAACCCAAACAAGGAGCATTCCACAGGTGGACCTCTTTGCATCTAAAGAGAATGCATGCCTGCAAAAATTCTGTACCAGGAGCAAACAGAAAGCTTGGAAAACAGATGCCTTCTCCTTCCCTTTGACAAAGCTTTTCATTTATACATTCCCCCCATCCATACCACTTCTTTCTTGGGTTCTGTCAAAGAGCAATTCTTATAGCTCCAGCCAGGCCCACACAGCATTGGTATCCCCTTCTCCTTGAACTCACCAACCAGGGTTCATGGCTACTCTCTCAGAGAGTAGATCTGCTCACCCAGAACATGGAAAACATCATACACCCCAATCTACAGACTCTCACCCTTGCAGCATGGATGATACCACAACAGACCACAATGGGGTTACCCTAAGTAAACAGGTGCTAGACACCCTGAAAAAATGTAGAAGGCCTAGCACCAGGAAATCCTACTCAGCTAAGTGGAAAAGATTTTCTGTTTGATAGAAAGATCAGATCACCACTTAGATCCCAAATCAGCATGTTTCCAGCATCCTGGAATAACTGATGGGCCTGTTGAATCAGGGACTATTCCATTCTTCCATTAAAATCCATGCATATGCCATCTCTACATGTGTGCCCTCACACCCTCCCCTTGAAGGAAACCTAATGTTCCTTGAGACCTTAATTTTGTGCTAGAGAAACTGACCTTGCCCCTGTTTGAGCAAGCAGATTCTGTGGACCTAATGTTCCTGACAAGGAAAACAGTTCTTCTTTGGAATATCACCTCAGCCAGGAGGGTTTCTAAGCTGCAGGCCTTCATGGCAGTGGAACATTTCCTTATCTTCCAAAGGGATAGGGTATCTCTCAGAAGCCGTCCATCCTTTATGCCTAAAGTGATCACTGAGACCTCTTTGAATCAGTCCATCCATCTCCCTATCCTCTTCCCCAATTCACAAAACAAACTGGAGAGATTTGTGCATTCCTTGGATATGCACAGACAGCTATGTTTCTATTTGGACAAGACAAAGGATTTGAGAAAGACTGATCAGCTTTTCATTACTTTTGCCTCTGGAAAACAAGGAAAGCCTGCCTCTAAGCAAACTATTTCCAAAGGTATTTCCTACTACATTTGCTTTTGTTATAGCTCACACAACAAAGTGCCACCAGTAGAGACAAAATCTCATTCCATCAGGGCAACTGCTACTTCCACTGCCATTCTAAATGGTGTCCCCACCAAGGACATCTTGGAGGCTACCACCTGATCTTCAGTGCATACCTTCCCCAAGCACTATCACCGTGCATCCTTCTCCAGGTCTAGAGCAGGCTTTGCCACTGCTGTCATACAGGGAATCCTCTCCTCCCCTTAGACACCTTCCACCCTCCTTTCAACTTTTGGAATCTTCCCAATAGTCAGGACTGCAACAGTGAAACACAAAGAACATAGAATAGTTTTGTACACTTATCATAAATGTAGATGTCTGAGTGCATTCACAGTAGCAGTCTTCTTTCCCTCCCAACAACCCCATCATCCCACTGTGTAGGTTGATCCTGTTTTGCTATTCAGCCAACGGACCCCTCCTTGGCTCCCTTCTTATGTCAGGTTCTCCTTTGGATACCTCTTATCTGCTTAGGAATCCTCCTAGTTGAGGGTAAGAAAACACTGGTATCATGACACAGGCTGGCTACCTTTATACCCAAATGTACTGACATTGGTCAGGGCATCTGCCGAGCTGAAAAGAATTTTCTCTAATAGTCAGGACGACCAAGTGCATTCACATCAGGAAATCCCAATAGTTAGGACTGCAACGGTGAATACACTCGAACATCTATATTTATGGTAAGTGTACATAACTGTACTTTCTTCCTGTAACTGGGTACCAATATAACTTCAGCAGAAAAAAGTGCAATAGCAGGTAGGGACAAGGAATTGATCCCTTTTAGTCAGGTCCTAGGTTTTCCAATAGCTTGACTGAATCTTCCCTTTCAATACATATAGCATGATGTGAAGCACAGCTAAATAAAGCCTAGCAGTACAGAACACTGTGACATACAAATGAGAAGTTCACCAAAACTGGAGGCAGGCAATCAATTTAAATTTCCTGACAATGGCCAATTGGATAGGTCAGGAAAGAACAACAGCTCTGGCACTCGCCAGAAGAAGCAGCACAATAATCCCATTAGAAAAAAAATACAGTAAGAGGCCTCAAGCAGCACTTACTTCTTTAAGTCATGTCCCAGGTGTTCAAAGGGCTCGACTGATGCTTATCTTCTCGATCTCCGCGGTTCCATGGACTGTAGCTAAACGCAGCCCAGCATTATAGTATGCAGGTATGTACAGAGGTCCACAACTCAACTTGTATTTTTTTCTTTCTTTCTACTGTTTATATGTTAGTTGCTAGCTAGGCCTTTTTCTACTCTTTTTGTGGTTAATACTATACGTTTTGCAGTGTGCACCTATTAGATGGGATGATAAGAAAGGGAGGTAACTCAAGTTTATCAGTCTAACAAAAGGACCTCCTCAAAAATATTTTCTAGTGCTCACCAGTATGAGAAGGTAACATAACACTGGAAGGAGCTTCTAAAGTTAAATTTAAATAAAGGTGAGCTACTCAAGAGCTCTGGGTTTAAGATCAAAACAGGGGCAGGCTGAGTGGGATAAGAAAAAATCCAAAATAGTCAAAGCAGCAGTCCCTGAATACTAGTGGTTCATAAGTTCATACTAAGTTAACTGCCCTTGTAGGCCATTTTAAACCTAGCTAGTTATCCTATTTGATAATCAAACCATAGACCTTCTGTAGTAAAGTAAATATATTAACCATTATGCCAAATCCAACATTTCCCCCTAGATTAGTCATTGTCTTGTTCTGCTTTCTATCCCTTGATGTGATTCTGAGAGATATTTACTTTGCATTCAAAGTATGCAATAGAAACCTCTGATAACAGATCCTAACAAAGAACTTTCTAAAAAAATGCCAAGAAAAAGACAACATAAGTTCATAGGTTCATAGGAGGTTACTAGGCTAGTGGCCCTAGAGCCTTTATCAACCTAGTCAAGTTATTCCCATGTTATTCCAATTGTCCTTGGTTAGATGGCCCTACTTTACAGATCACCATTAACTACCCCTGTCCATGGACATGTGTGCCATCCCCAGGGTGAATTTCTGGTCACCTATCCATTTGTCCAGGTTGTGCTTGAATAGGGTCATTAAGGAGATCTGCTTCACTTGAATTGGATGTTTATTCCAGAGCAGCAGCAATCTCTGGGGGACATATCTGTCTCTCCAGCATGCTCTGTTAATGTCACTGGCAAGGCTGAGATCCCTAGAGTGAAATGACTCTAGTGCCATTTGATTTGCAGATGTGCAGCATTTCCTTCAGTTCAGGGTCAGAGACTGCCCTGTAGGACAGGCAGAAGTCACCGCTCAGTAGCCTATATGATACAGAGTACAGTGACAGGGCTTTCAGTCTGTCCATGTAGGTCATGGTTTGGCGGCCCTGTATCTTCTTAGTGAGAAACCTCTGTGGTCTCTTTAGTTGCTGCAGGTGTCTGGTGAGATACATGCAGAAGGGAGCATTGTACTCTATTAATGGTCTGATTAGGGCCAAGTAAAGTGGGGTTATAACATCTTTAGATCTGGATAGAATGCTTTTACTTATGAGATGCACAATGTAGAAGGTTTCCCTTACCACAGTGAAAGCCTAGTAGTCAAAGTTCAGATTGCTAACAACCTCTGAACTTAGTAACAAAAGGCACAGCATGACCATCTATATAAAACAGGGTTTATTACATCCAAGCTTTCGAGTTAGAACTCTTTTTCAAGAATTTAAGAAACCTCTGAACTTAAAGGGGTGCTGTCAATATTATAATTAGTGGGGGATTCTGCTTTGCCTAACGAGATAATAGTGCATTTTTTGTATTTAGTTTTAGACCATGACTTTGAAACTCGTCATTTGTTTGTGTTAGCCCCTCCTTTAATATGTTAACATCATCAGGGGACTCAATGATTGCACCTAGTTTGCAATTATCAGCAAACTTAGTAAGCCAAAGGCCATTTACAATCATCAGCAAACTTAGAAAGCCAAAGGCCATCTACTTTATCCTGGACTTCCGATAAATACATTCCAAATAGTAAAGGGCCCAGTACAATCTTTGCAGTATGCCATTGGTGCCGGGTGTACTGGTAGAGGTGGTAACCAATTTTGACAGTATGTGTTCTGTTGGTGAGCCAGTTAGCTACCCACCAAGTGATGTAATGATTTACAACTAGCTGGAAGAGTTTTTCAATAATACCCGAGTGGGGAACTGTGTCAAAGGCTTTGGCTAAGTCCAGATACGTGGTATGCACTGTCTTGCCTTCATCCAGGGCTTTGGTGACTTTCTAGAAGAAGTCTGCAAGGTTCGATAAGCATGATCTACGCTTAATGAAGCCGAACTGGGTTGGGTCTATAATGATGATGATGATGATGATCCTTTCCATAGTCTTGCAGATGAGGCTGGTTAGACTTATGGGTCTATAGTACCCAGGGTTGGTTGATGGTCCCCATTTGTGCAAGGGGATTACTATTGTTGCTCTCCATTCTGTTGGTACAAATCCAGTTCTCAGGCTATGGTTAAAGAGAACAGCAAGTGGGTCAGCTAGATCCTGTTTTAGATTGCTTTAGTAAGCAATGTGGGATGTTATCTGGTCCCATTAAGGCCGTGTTTTTGGCCTTGTAGACAGCAGATATGACTTGATCTCTAGAGATACTAGGTCAACAACTGGTGTTAGTAATGCTTTGGGGTATGGCTGGTGAGGATGGGGGGGTGAAGTTGCACTAAATCTATCAGCTAACAGGTTGGCAATTTCCTCCGGTATATTGTGAATAGTACCATCCACTACCAATTCAGCATATAGCTGGGCACTCACTTTTAGATTTCAGACATAGCTAAAGAATGCCTTATGATTGTCCTAGGGATGATATTTTAGCTTCATAATTAGCTTTAGAAAACTTTACAAGACTTCTGATTTGCTTGTTCAGTCTGTGTTGCCTCTTGTTCATGGGCATCAGTTTCTTCCTTTTGTTATACAATCTGTTTATACTAGATGTCCACGAAGGTGGCTTGTTTTTTCAGGAGGGCCTGGTTTTAATCCAGTCAGGTACAGCTAAGTCTATACAGTTGCTAAGATGATTATACAGGGCATCTATGTACATTTCTGCATAGGAGACATTATTGCCTGTGATTGCAGGGGGTATAAAACTTTTTATACCATCACTTAGTATGCTGTAGTTTTTTTTGGAGAAGTTCCTTAGTCTTTTTGGTCCTTTGGGAGTGTGGGGTCCAATAGTACTTCAAACAAGACTGACTTATGGTCCAACCTTATCAATGAGGGCATTACAAAGGGGGCAATGCAGTGACAACCCATGTTGGCGAGTACTATGTCAAGGACATTAGAGACCCTTGTGGGGGTGCAGACTATTTGTTTCAGAACATTTGCATTGACAAAGTCCAGAAACCTCTGGGTGAGCATGTTTGACCTCATGCATGGTACCCAGTCAATAGTGATATAATTGAAATCGCCCATGACTAAGGTGTTGGGCTGTATGGTGAGTGACTCCAGTAAGTCCAGGTAGGCATTGTGCTTTTCTTGGTTCATGGAGGGGGACCTATAGCTAACAGTGATGTGGTGGGGTGTTTTGTCTATAGTTAATTGGGCACGGAATAGCTTGAGAGAGTTGTACTGTTTGATCAATCTTGAGGTGTATTTGGCTTTAATGAAGATGGATACACCTCTACCTTTGGTTCTTTCATGTTCATTCTGAGGTTTGAATGTGTATAAGGCATTGTAGCCTTGTATAGTTGGGGTGCTCTCCATGGCCTTGAACCATGTTTCTGTGACTGCACAGGCATCAGCATCTTTCAAGCTGAGGAGTGCTTCCAGGGAGTGCAGTTTTGTGCTTAGACTCCCAGCATTAAGCAGCAGAACCTTGAGATTGTCTCAAGTGGATTTTGACATTGCCTAAAAAAGGCACTATGGGGGAGGCAAGCACCTTAGCCAGTATCCGAAAGCCTAGGGGGCCTGTTGAACCATGTCTTCCCAGGTTAACAAATACTGGATCCCCCTGGAATGGCACCAGAAGCTAAGCCAATTGTTGAAGTCAATCATTATTTGTTTATATTGTGGCATCATTGTGGATGAAGGTAGAATGCTGCTTAGGGCTAGAGTCATATCTGCCTGGGACAAAAAATCTGAGAGTTCAGTCATGTATCTCTTCTTATAGTCCAGGGAGGTATGTCTCAAGTCGTTCGTCCCAGCATGGACTATGACATAGTCATAACAGTATGTTGAGTGACCTGAGTGCATGCATGATCTTTTGGATCCTCGCACCTGATAGGCAGCTGACTGTGACCTTCTCCTTGTCCAGGCTGGTGAGGTAGAAATACATTTAGAGTAAAACAAACTATAATAAATCAATGACAAAAAACAAGAAACAAAACAAGTAGCACACTACAAACCAAAACAAAAAACAAAAGAAAAACAAAACTGTCAAAAAGTAGCAGTTACAGAGAACTAGAAGTTTCTACAAGATTTATTTGATGGTTACCATTCATATCAGCCAACCTCTTAAAGCAAGAAATCTGGGCAAAGCCATACATAATGGGGGAACAAAAAATGACAGTTTTTAAATATTTCTCTTATAGACTTAGAAAGTTGATATAATAGGTTTTGCATTAACATTTTTCTGAAGTGTATGAAGTCTGAAACTCAAATGTCTGTCATTATTGTCTGACTTTGACCCTTAACTAATTTGCCAAGGATTTTTCAGAAAACCACAATTTTATGAGATATAGACCAGAAATATAAGTCAAATGACTGAACATTCTGTGAAAATCTGTACAGCTGAAAAGTATGTTACCATTCACTGCAAAACAGTAGATATAACAGAATATATGGAGCTGGCTCTTTTATAAATGTTGACCAGTGCAAGAGAAAAGCAGGTAAAGAATTTCATGTGGCTTATATCTTTTGAAGCCACCCCCCCTGGACCAAGCCTGATCTTTCCTGTACCTGCACCCAGTCAGTCTATTCATTCTGTGGTAGCAGCAGCTAGGAATCCTGAGCAAAGTGACACCTCTACAACCATTTTTTTCCTATCTAGGAATTCCTAATCAGCTTATCCCCTCTCTGATTGAGAGTTTGTTGGCAAGGAGAGGGCCAAATTGCTGGTCCATTGGCTGAGCCTACCATCTACCCCCCCCAACACAGCCCCCCCCCCCCATGGTCGCTCCTTTGAGTCCTGTTATAGCTGCCCTCGTAGGGGAAGCATGCCCTTACACACTGAAGTCTCCTTGGCTAACTGCATAATTGCACATGACAGAGGAGGCTTGCTAGGCTTCAGCTTCACCTGGTGAACATCTAGTACTCCCAGCAGGTATCGTCCATGTGATGAGCCCAAGCCTCCTCCCTCACCTAAGGATGAGTGAGCCAGCAAAGGACACTCTTTTCCATCTTCACAACACCAGCTCCTACAGGCATGTGACCTACCTTTGAACTTGGGTTGCTTGTGACATACTCAGGGCTTTATTCCACTATACCATGGACCTGGGTCATGTGGGTCACATATTGTAATGCAGA
This sequence comes from Protopterus annectens, assembly GCF_019279795.1. NCBI lineage: Eukaryota > Metazoa > Chordata > Ceratodontiformes > Protopteridae > Protopterus > Protopterus annectens. The sequence goes on along the minus strand of NC_056744.1, from coordinate 1,103,122,903 downwards.
CTGCCAAATGCATGTAAAAAGTAGTTTCACAGGAACATGGGAACAATGCACCCTAGTCATTAAGTACAAAAATACATGGGGTCAGGTATTGTGATGTATACCAGGTAATGATGGAAAAGAAGTGTAGGTAACATAGAGATCAGGCACTGTGCCATCTACTAGACAATGGTGGGGAGAATTAGGATCAGGAGAAGTCATAGAACAAGTCCTGTGACATTTTATGGGCCAATACTAAGGAATGAATAGTCATAATAATAAACACATGGGTTGTACTTGGTGATGCAGGTTTGTGCAAAGTTGTATATAACAGGGACAATGGAACATTAAATTCAGTGCCATAGTGTATAATAGGCAATAAACAAGGGGAATATGGGGGTTGTTAATGAAATGTAGACCCTATCTAAGATGTGTCCAAAGGAGTGGGGAAGGGAAATATTGCACTGGAATACATGGATCATTTATTATGTTATACCTACTTTGCATATCAGAACAATCATAGTGTAACATAAAATTTAGACACTGTGATTTATCCTGCAAATGAAGGAGTTGAAGCACGAACAACAAAGTATTACAGTCTGAAACTGTCATGGTCCTGGCCAGTACAGAAGAGGAAAAAAGGACTATGGAATGTAAAAATCAAACACTCCAGCTTTCCATAAGCAATATGGTGATGATTAGCACATTCTCTGACATATCCTAACTATGTGCCAGTGGGCCGTAAACAGTGCAATCTACTGACTGTGATGTGTCCTGACTATGTGAGAGAGGAAAACTACAGCATTCTTTGGTGTATCCTAATCCATGTGGGAAAGAAACAGATGGAGTCCTGGCCAGATTAGGAAGGGAAAAGCCACAGTACTTTGTGACATTTCTTTATGTGCATGGAACAGGAATAGAAACAGAAGAACATGGAACATAGATCCTGTGATGCATCCTGGTTACTGAAAGAGAGGAACAGATACAGTGAAACATAGTATAAGGTCTTCTGATGTCATCAACTAATGCATGAGGTGAACAGGACCAGCAGGACAATGGCAGATAGTCTTTGTAATAGATCCTGGGCAGTATAAGAGAAGAACTAATATAGTGAAGCAAAAGATCAGGTACTGTGATGTGGGCTAACCTTGGGGGAGGAGGGCAGTCACAGTGAATGATGAGAATCAGGTTTGCCCTGCCTGGTATGACTGATGGGCGGGTATTTTGTAATATACAAATTAGGCCCTGCAATGTATTTCATCAATATGAATTAGAACACGTAGAGTGTAAAATGGCCACTTGGAGTATCACACGCACTGACCCCTGCGAGAAAAGAAGGTTTACAGGAGTACATTTGATTTTGTAATGCATCCTGAACAAAATGGAAGGGACAAGGAAACAGGAAGGGCAGCTGACAGCAGCAGTAGGCATCCATGTTAGGGGGAACTAATAAAAGAGGATATGGGACTCAAACTGAAAGCTGCCCTACTGGGAACAAATATGTGAAAGTTAGGATCAGGTGCTTTATTGTACCCTTGAGCAACTTTAGATGCGACATAAATATATGACATAAGTATAGTGCTCTATACTGCAGACTATATAACATAGGAGAGGATCAAGTGCAAAGAAATTTATGTTTCAGCAGATATTAAAGTACCTTAAGCAACTAAAAACAAAAAGAAGAATAACACAATATGAGTTCCATCTTTACTGCATCCTAATGAGTGAAGAAAAAGCAACAGATTCAGGTAACACATGCAGAGAAAAACAAATAACACTGGATAAAGCAAAATTATAAATAAAATGCAAAAAATAAAGTCAGATTCCACTGACAGCAGATGCATCAAAAATAGTCTGACATCAGTGTATAAGTAGAAACTTTGTCTTGTCACAATAATCCTGATCTGTTTTTATATGACAAAGAGCTACATAATAATACAGACACTCTGTATGATAAATGTGAAAATGGGCACAAAAATGCTCCAGAATACATTTTTAATGACCTAATTGCTCGATTAATTCCTTTTCTTTTTTCTTTTTAATGTGAAAATAGTCATATTTCCTCTCAGATTAGTATAGATATAGGCTGACAGTCTCTCCTGCTCAAGGTATTTGCAGGACATAATTCATTCATAAAGCCGTAATGCACTCATCTATCATCCAAATTTTTTTCTCGCCCTCTCTGTCTCCGCTTCAGGCTCTCTAGAGTCTCTGGGCACTGATGTATTAACCAGCATATGCAAGCTATGAATTATCAACTGAAAGAAGTCAATTATCCACTCTAAAAATGAGTGCCTGGGCACCAATAGCCCGAGGGGCCCTTTTTGGATTTACGAAATGATTTCATGGGAGGAAGGGAAAAATAAGCCCCCCTCCTTCTTCCTTCATACCTTTCCTTAACCAGCAAAGAAAAGGAACATTTTGAACTTTTAATGCAATAATCCATTTTTATATACACCTGCTCTGATAACTGATTTCACGATGCTATAAAACTGCCTTGTATGGCCGCTGGCGGCCATATTGCTTTGGCACTTCTCTTCTATCTGGTCTCAACTCAGCCTTCAATCAAAAAAGGAGACCAGATTGACTGCAGTAGCTAATAGAGTGGATAGCAAATGGAATATTGGATAGCTTTCTATGTCCCCAGCTACAGGCCTCTTGCCTTGTCATCTCATCAGCCATTGATTTGCTATTTTTTCTCTCTTTCTTTCCTCTCTCTCCTAGAAGCTTGGGCAAGGTTTATAAGCCTGCACAGCATCAGCAGAACTTTCACTGAATGACATGGGTGACACTTAGGGAAATGAGGTCATTAGATGGAATTACAGAGGGTTTTGATGGCTCAGTAATAGGTTTTAATGATGGAATTTAACATAGGCTCCCACCAGGGACAGCTTTGATATACATTCAGACAGGCCACTTAATAAACCGGTGTTCAGTGCTTGAGCCAACGGGTTATGGGTCTAATAGAGACTCTAAAAATAAAATCCTCTTTAACTGATCCAATATTTCACAATTTTCTTTCTTCTTTAGTTTTTTTTTTTCTTGCATTTGACTGACCTGACTGTTTTTGGCTCCCCTCAGAATAAAGAAAGAAAAGAAAGCTTTATTTTCGAATGGTTCATTTTAAAAAAAAAATCCCTTTATGTAATTTGATTTGTACATCAGCATAAAACACTAATTTGACAGAGCTGTGCATTGATGGGGAATGTGGAACAGAGCTCTCTTTGTATGCTCATTTGCTAATGCGGAGTAAATTACAGGTTGAGTATAACAGTTTTCTTAAACATCAGAGGCTTGACTTTTGCAAATCCAATTCATTTTATTAATCAGAACATAAAACAGTGGAAAGAATTAAATTTGACCCCTGAATCAACCATTTGTTCGCAACTAGACCTTAGTTATAAACTTGTTTAATTAAGAGGCTTTGCATCCATGTGTGTATGTGTTGTGTGTGTGCGTGTGTGTGTGTGTGTGTGTGTGTGCGTGTGTGCGTGTGTGTGTGCGTGTGTGCGTGTGTGTGTGTGTGTGTGTGTGTGTGTGTGTGTGTGTGTGTGTGTGTCAGCTGTCTGTCTGTGATATATGTCTGTGTTTGCTTCAGGCAGTTTATATGAATGCTGACAGAAAGCCTAAGGCAACATTTGTCTGGCAGAACTGGGTGCTTGAATTTTTATGTCTTCATTTGTCCCACACTATTCTAGTCCAGATGAAAATCTCTGTTGAGAGATTTATTTAAAAAAATATATGAGACCTGCTATTAAATTGCATTAAAAGAAATGTATCTTGTTCACTGCTGAAGGTGTATAATTTAACAATAATTTCAAGATGAGGAAGATGGACACTTTAAAGAGTAATGCTATCTTATGACCAACGGTCATTTAAGCCAAGGAAAAGGTTATAATATAGTTACAGAGTAGTACATTTTGAATAGCAGTGTCCAAACCCAAAACATATGTACAGCATTTAAGAAATTTTAACTGTCACAAGTTCCTTTTATTTTTCTTATTTGCTTTTGCTGTTTAACTAATAGTAATTTGTGCCTCAATACTGTAATGGCTTAGTTTGCTAGAATAGGAACCACTTCTCTGTCATTCCATATTTAACAATGTTGTTATTTTATTGAGCTATGTTTGAGTAAATATTAATGTGGAAACTGTGTTATTCATCATATTCTTTGAACAAGACTATGCAGTTATGTTCTTTCACAGGCCCCATAATATGAATTTATTGCAGTACAGTGTGTCACTATAAGGACATAGTTCTACACCTTGATCCAGTAAATTAACAGCTAGTGTTCTGAAGTCTGAATATATGCAGCTGTTTGTTATAGCATAATCTTTGAGGAAAAAAATGCAATTTGAAAAGTACATTCAACTTAACAAACCTTGTCTGTGGGACTTCCATTCCTGCAGAATCAGATATGTATCATGTCAGTAAAGCAGAAATACCATTTTAGATAAAACAGAGTAAGCACAGTCATAAATAAAATACTCTGGTCTCCATTGAAAAGGACCAGTATTCAGTGTATTTTATTTGATTCATATTAACACAGAAAGAGTGTAATTTTAGTATTATCAGTAAGCAGATATAGCCCCCTAGGTAGAAGCACTACATTTTAGGGGGGGAAAGAAACTGAAAACACTAAGGCTAAGTGACTGGTTCACAGATGAATAGCACAAAAGAGGAATATGCAGGAATCAGACATTAGCCTGCAACATGTTTTATTTTCATTTCTGAATTTCTTTGTGGAATACATTGGCTTTTGCTCAGAGCATCAGTACACAAGATGTATTATAGTACTTTGAAGTCTATACAGAATCATCAAGGAAATATTCATTGAACCAGAAGTAGTACAAATAACTCAATCAAAAAGTCAGAAGAATTACAATTACATTACTGTTATAACTGCCAGATCCAAAATTGCAAAATTTAGAAAATAATAGTTAAAAATAAAATGTACTTCTTACTTTCCCAGCACTAAATGTACCTAAACGTCTTCAATAGGAAGTACAACATTATAGGTTCATAGGTTCATAGGTTCATACTAGGCTATCTGCCCGAGGGCATTTACAAGCCTAGCCCATCGTTTTGTGGCTTACGCCACCCCTTTAGTATGGGGAACTATACCCATTATTTTGCTGTGCCTCTGTCGAGCAGTGACACTGAGGTAATCCCTGGGGTATATCTGCGATCTCCCATCCATTGGTCAAGATTTCTCTTGAACAAGGCCAGCGAGGTGCTCTGCCTCACATGTACCGGGATTTTGTTCCACAGCATAGGGAGTCTTTGGGTGATGAATCTATCCCTCCAGCACGTCCTATTAATAGCCGTGTCGAGGTTTAAGTCTCCCGCCCTTGTGGCTCTGATGGATCTAGATTTTTTGAGGTGAAGCATATTCATCAAATCTGGGTTTGACATGGCCTTGTATGTTAGGCAAAGGTCACCTCTGAGCAAGCAGTAAGCGACTGAATAGAGCTGGAGTTCTTTCAGTCAGGCAGCATAGGACAGATTTTTGAGACCCTTTATCCTTTTGGTGAGGAACTTTTGTGGCCTCTCCAGCTGCTGCAAGTGTCGGGTCAGATACATTCCGAATGGGGCATTGTACTCAATCATTGGTCTGATGAGTGATGAGTAAAGGGAGACTATGACCTCCCTTGATCTAGATGAGAATCCCTTCATGATAAGGTGGGCAATGTAGAAGGTCTTCCTAACTACTTTAGCTACATGGGTGTCGAATGACAGACTACTATCAACCTGGGTCCCCAGGTCCCTGATAACTTCTTCTGTGTTCAGTGGATTGCCACCTATTTGGTAGCTAGGGGTAACCTTGTTTTTCCCGAAGGGTATGACTATGCATTTTTTGGTATTTAACTTTAGGCCGTGGCTCTGGCACCAGTTATCCGTTTCTGTGAGACCCTTCTGAAGGATATCTGTGTCAGATGTGTTTTCTACTATGGCGCCCAGTTTGCAGTCATCTGCAAACTTTGTCAGCCATAACCCTCCTGTGTTTGCTTGTACTTCGGAAAAGTAGATGCCAAACAAGAGTGGGCCCAGGACTGAGCCCTGTGGGACACCACTTGTGACAGGCTTTGAGTCTGACATGGCGCCAGCAACTCTGACCCTGTGGGTTCTGTCACTCAGCCAGTTTGCAACCCATCTTGTGATGTATGGGTTAACATTTAAGCTGATGAGTTTTTCAATGATACCCGAGTGGGGTATTGTATCGAAGGCCTTAGCCAGATCGAGGTAGGCTGTATGGACTGCCTTTCCCTCATCAATGGCTTTGGTGACTGTTTTGAAAACGTCAACCAAGTTTAAAAGGCATGATCTGCCTTTGACAAAGCCAAACTGGGTTGGATCCAAAGTCTGCAAATTCCCTATGTCTTTATTTATGAGGTCCATTATGATCCTCTCCATGGCTTTGCAGATAAGGCTTGTCAAGCTAATGGGCCGGTAATTTCCAGGGTCGGTGGAGGCACCGCCTTTGTGAAGTGGGACCACAGTTGCAGTGCGCCACTCCCTGGGTACATATCCAGAGGTAAGACTTTGATTAAACAGCTGTCCTAGCTGTGGGTTTAATTCCTCATTGAGTTCGTGGAGCACACAGCCGGGGACACCATCAGGTCCCATGGATGCTGTGTTTTTTTGCTTTGGAGAGAGCAGTTCTCACTTGGGCGCTGGAGATATTTGGGGGGCTGCAATCGTTTGGTATAGATATCTCTCCTTTTGGGGGGGTAGTTTGCACTGAACCTGTCAGCCAGTATGTTGGCAATGTCTGTAGGATCAGTAATCTTCACATCATTTTGAACTAGTTCTGAGCATATCTGGGAGTTTCCTCCCAGGTTTCTAACATAGCTAAAGAAGGCCTTATGATTGTCTTTTGAGTCTTTAGCTATTTTTCTCTCGAAATTTGCTTTGGATGATTTTATGAGAGCTCTTAGTTTTTTACTTATAGTGATCAAGGGTGTCTTACCTTTTAAGGATTTTGCTCTATCTTGTAATAGCTTCCTCCTTTTGTTGTAGAGTTTGTTTATGGCTGGGGTCCACCAGACTGGACGCTTGCCTTTGGTACAAAGAGTCTTTGTTTTGCTTGGGATTGCCTTATCCATGCAGTCCTGCAGGTGCTGGTAGAAGGCATTTGTAAGTGATTCAGCGGCTTGAGTACTGTTTTCCGCCGGCTTGGGGACCTTAAAGGAGACCACACTAGTCTTTAGAAGTGTGAAGTCAGCTTTTGAGAAGTTCTTTACTGTGGTCTTTTTATTTCAGGTGGGGGTGGGATGAGGACCTCCAGCAAGATTAGTTTGTGATCTGATCTCACCAGTGAGGGGTATACTTCCGGTGTTGAACATTGTGCTCCCATGTTCGTGATGATGAGATCAAGTATGTTATCTCCTCTTGTGGGGATGGTGACTAGTTGTTCCATGGCATTTGAGTTTATGAATTCCAGGAACTTTTGGGCTAGTATGTTTGGGCTTGAGTAGTGTTCCCAGTCTATATTAGGGTAATTGAAGTCTACCTAGTATGATGGTGTTTGGTGATACATTTATCCCCTCTAGTGTTTTCAGGAAGGCCATGTGAGGTTCCTGAGTTTGTGAGGGTGGCCTGTAACATGCTACAATTTGCAGAGCAGTCTTGCCTATGGTTAATTGCACCTGGATGGTCTCCGATGCATCGTGCGTTGCCACCAGTCTTGAGGTGTGGGTGTCCTTGATGAATATGGATACCCCCCCTCCTTTCTTGGTATTGTCCGGATTTTGGGGCCGGAACGCATGATATGAGGTAAAACCTGATAGCGCTGGGGTGCTCTCAGGAGCCTTGAACCAGGTTTCTGTCACAGCACAGACATCGATGTTCTCCATTCTGAGAAGGGCCTCGAGTGCGTGCATTTTGAGACTTAGACTTCTGGCATTGAGCAGCATTACCCTTAGTTTTTTCCTTTTTTGTGTTCTAGGGTGGTAGGTTTAGAATTTGAGCCTTGCCTAAAAAGGCACTATGGGGTGGCAAGAGCCTTTGCCAATATCCGGAATCCCAGGGGTGACAGGTGCAAGCCGTCCCTTGCGAAGCAGCGTGGCTTGTCCAGCATGTCATCCCAGGCAGACAGACACTGGATCCCCTTTGAATGACACCAGTGTTTAAGCCAATTGTTAAAGCTGATCATCTTATCTCTGTATTGTGGCATCATTCTTGGTGAAGGTAGGATACTGCTCAAGGTCAGGGTCATACCTGCCTGGGCTACATAATCAGAGAGCTCCTCAATGTCTCTTTTCATGTAGTCCAAGGAGGTGCGTCTCAGGTCGTTTACACCAGCGTGGACAATGACTGAGTCATATTTGTACCTGCTGTTGAGAGACCTGAGTGCTTGCGTTATGTGGTGGATTCTAGCGCCCGACAGGCAGCTTACTGTGACCTTCTCCTTACTCAGTCTGGTGAGCGGGACATCAGTGTGTCTGACTATGGAGTCACCAATGACTAGTGTGTCTGGCATTGTGTTTGGCCTTAAGGGCTGTGACTGTTTGACACTCTGACTGTGAGGTCTATGTGTTGCAGGTGTTGTGTTCTGAGGTGGTGGTTGTTTGGGTGTCTGCTTTGGTGGCCTCTGCTGTTTTGGTAGATTTTTGATCAGAGCCTCCGAGTATGTCTTTGTGTGTTTATGTGTATGATTTGAGGTTGTAATGAACTTTCATATAGAACAGTAACCAATTTTATTATCAAAGGCCTAAGTACAATTTAAGCGCTTAATAAAAATAATAAGTGTTTCTGTGGGGGAGGGGTCACCACCGTTATTTTTCCCATTATTTATAAATACAAATGTCACATTTTCACATCTGCGACCAGAGTATAAACTTAAGTCAATAGTTGACTTAAACAGCTGACTGCAGCACAACAGAATAAGTGTATCACTCCATGAAGCAAGTAAACTGAAAACACTTTTGACTTACTACATCTTCAGAAACACGCAGGGATTACATGCTGCAAGACAGTGATTTTACCTTAGTCAGATGACCAGCCAGTTCTGTCCACTTCCCCAGTATATGGGCAGTTTTAAGAATACATTCATGTAATGAAATAATAGCATGGAAACAGCTATCATATTTTGATTTTTTCCTTTATTTTCTCTTTTTGTTTTAATTTTATTTATTTGTGGAAGGGGGTCCACAAATGGTTTTTCTAGTGTATTATTGAGTCCAAAGTCAGTTAGAATTTTGCTCTTACAATTGAGGAAATATGCAAACACAAATCAGCTGCTGTGCAAAATGAACATATAGATTTTTAGTAAGTAGTTACAAAGTCATGCCTGTCCTTGGGGAGCTGGCATACTAGATGCACTTCAAAAGACAAGAGGTTCAGAACCTATTCTGTTCTCATTAATCAGCTGTCTTTGACTCCATGTTATGTATGGATGGACCCCAAACTGTGACTCGGGAGGCACAATGAGTAGCATGCCAGAGTATTGCAGGAAAAGTTGGAGCAAGGAAAAGTGGCTAGGATTTGAGATTGATTGGTTTAAATGCTGGATCACCCATTCCAGGAAGATGGTGGACATTCTATCCTGCCTACAGTCCATGGCGAAGGCTGGGAGTTCTAGTTCAGGCAGATAAAAAATGTGGTGGAAGAACAAACAAACACAAAATCACATACAATGAATGGTATCTGCATGACAGCATGTGGATACAAAAAATTCATGTACTGTGAGTGGTATGCGCATGAGAGCATGTGCACACAAACAAATTATGTACAGCGAGTGGTATGTGCATGATAGCATTTGCACACAAACAAATCATGTACAGTGAGTGGTATGTGCATGATAGCATGTGCATACAAGCTACACTGACATCACTGCTTGCCACTCATAGGGACTAAACTTAAAGGCAGGTGAAAGTGGGGGGGGGGGCTACACAGTGGCTCATTGGTAATTATCCCTACTTAGCTTCATAAGTACTTAGTGGGCTATTGATCTGTGAGGATATTAAGAAGCCTGAATTTGTATTTGCATAGTAATTATTAGTCCTTATATTTGAGTATGATTTTTCAGTGAAGAGCAGCATAAGTAAATGTGGGTGCTTACATGTTTCCCCTATCCATGAGGGCCATTGATGGTTACTTTAATAGATTACGACAAGTCTTTCACTTTATATGGGAGGGAAGCCAGTTCCATAGAAGTGTATTGTTTGTGATACATACCTATCCTCCAGCATGTTCTACTAATCTTGCAAAAAAGGATAGAGATCTCTTAAGTGGCTGTATCTGATACCACTGGACTTCTGACTATGTAATAGGTCTGGCAGAACAGGATCTGTTGAGGCATAGATCACCTCTCAGTAGCTTATACGATGCCTAGAAGAAAGAGAAGACTTTGAGATAGTCTGTGTAGTTTTATGATTTAGGTCTTTGATTTTTTTTAGTAAGAAAGCATGGCCATTCCGGCTGTTGCAAGTGTATGGTCAGGTATATACTAAAAGGGTCACTAAAACCAACAATTGGCTTAATGAAGGCCAAGTACAGAGGAACAATTAAATCCCTGGGAGTCAACAAAAGCAAGAGCTGCTGAATAAAAGTGTGGAATACAACAAGCAAACAAATCAAATAACAAGAGACTCCAAGTTGCCATGACTGATAAAATTAGATTTTAATAAAGACGGTGAGCACTTTTGCAGTGTACAATACTGCTTCATCAGAACAATGTAAGATAAAACAAACAGATACTATTTAAACATGTAAAACCTAATCAAATTCTTAAACTAAAATCACATGATACAGATTGAAACATTCATTCACTCTTTTTTTCAGTCAGAGAACAGACAATAAACAATGCTTATATGGCCCCAGCCTTCATACAACAATAAAATGATTGGTGTATCAAAAGCCAATCGTATAACAAATATAGAATCAATCAAATAATTTCTAGCAACTAAGCCCCCAAAATTAATGCTGTGATAGGCATGATTTCAAAACAGGCTTCAATGATGCTCTTTCATTCAAGCCTGGTCGGTAAATGCTTTTAATCTTAAAATCCATCTCTGTTCCGCACGTTCAGTTATATTTTTCAAGTCTCCATCCCTATCACTCACAAAGACTATTACCAATACAAAAAAACTTCAAAACATTTTGTGTGCCACATTCTAGTATATGCTTTGCTAACACATTTGTCTCTTTACCCTTCAATATATCATTGCAGTGTTCTAAAATTCAGCTATGAAAAGAGACTTCAGGCTACAACGTGACTTTAATGATTTTAAAAAGGGGCATGTGTTTTCATGACCATGTGAATCAAGGAATGAAACGACATCAGAAGTTGAAAATATGACAGATAAAGTTAGTCCCAGTATTAGGACTACAACTACATTCCCTCCTGTTGAATTGCAGGGATCACTTGAGACAAGCAGTATTTTGAATATTGGTCATGAGGTTGTCGGTTCATCCATAACTACAACTATGAATTTGACAACAGAGCCAACTGTTGTTACCTCTAAAGTGGTAGAATCAAGTAAGCCAGATTTTTTGTTATCACCTCTACTGCCCATATTACAGGACTTCGGGAAGAGCTGTTCATGAAATCAGATCAAAATACCAAGTGCCCAATATATGACACAATCAGGGCAGATGAAAATGAGAATGAAGCATTGAATAAATTAGTGTGTAACATTTCTTCTTACACCTCATCTGAACATCAGATATCTGTCCTTACTAAAGGGCTCAGTTTTATTTCTAGTCGAGCCTCTGATATGACTGAAGTGTTAACCATTTTAAGACTTTTTGCCAGAAATATCTGTTTATCTCTATTGTTTTCAGAACAATCAAATGCTGAATTTAGGTTTAAGAAACCCATTAAATTCATGCCTGCATCTAATAAGTTTGTTGAAGCATTTGTTGCTGTGTGTGATGAGTATATACGGAAAGAGTTTTCTACTGCACATAAACACAGTTTTTATAAACTTAACATTGAAGAATGATCTGCCCTGAATAGTCTTCAGTATTCCATCTGCCATGAGTTTCGACCAGCAGATTAGGGTAGAGGAATTGTAGTGATGGACAAACATCATTATCTATAATGTATGTATACAATGCTTGATGATGAAGAGACATATAAGTGTATACCAAAATACTCTGTTAAGACATATGTGGGCAGAGTTCATTTACAATTTAATGTTGACAGGTTTGATCAACTCCGAACAGCATGATTATCTTTATGTTGAACTTCTAGTGATACCATTATTATACAGACTCCCCAAGATCCATAAAGATTCTGTTACACCCCCTATGAGTCCTATTCTTTCTAGTAGAAACTTCTTCTTTTGATATGTCAAAAAACTTTGTCACATTAGATGTAGCATCTTTATTCACTGTTATATGGAATGTTCTAGGGATAAATAGCATTAGGAAGTTTTTGACCACTAAGTCTGACTTCACAGCGAATAAAACGGAATTGATCTGCACACTACTAAAATTAATTTTGGAAAACAATGTGTTTACATTTGACAGTAGATACTATGTGCAGAGAACAGTCATAGCTATGGGCACTGCATGCGCCAATAGCTACCCCAGTTTGGTGCTTGCCCTTTGGGAATCTGAGAAGATACTGAAGAATAATTCATTTGAACATCTCATGCACTTTTACAAACATTTTGTGGATGATATATTTATGATTTAGTGTGGCATAGAAGAAGAACTAGATGAGCTTGTTAAGATGCTACATGGAACTGCTAGTTTTCTAAGATTTTGTTTCAATAGTTCGCAAGATAAGATTAATTTTCTTGATGTAACAGTGAGTAAGAATTACTTCAGATGTCTCGGTACTAGTTTACATAAAAAAGGTTAAAAGGAATACCCTTCTACACAAATCTTGTATGCACCCCGGCCACGAGAGCAAATATGTACCGAAAGGTTAATTCCTTAGAGTCATGAGACTCCATGATAATGATGCTGACCCTGAGGTAGCCTCCTCTAATCTTAAAACTGAATTTATAGATAGGGGCTATAACACCATTGAAGTTGATTGCTGTATAGCTGAAGTTTCAAGAACTAAGAAGGATAAGGGGAGACTGTATTTTTCTAAGATAAAAAATTAGATTCAGCAAGCGTTCATAAGTACAGCTAGGAATAGACTCCTTCTTACATTTTCTAATGATGTAAATATCGCTTGTGACATTTTTTTGGAAGCATTGGTCTGTTCTATTAGCCGATACCGATATTAGGAGGTTGTTGAAGTACAACCTAGGTTCACATTTAGAGATAATTTATCTATAAAATGACAATTGTGCTTCAGGAATTGGAAGAAAGATATTTACTCTGTCTCAGAACATAAGGGCACATTTAAATGTAGTTCATGTTCAGCCTGCAACTATATTCTAACGAAATGTAATTCATGTTCAGCTTGCAACTATATTCTAACGTGTATCTTTTTTGTACATAAAGTAAATGGCTTTGAGATTACACTGGATTTTTTTTTTTTTTTGCTAATTGTAGGACCAGAAAAGTAATTTATTATGCAGCTTGCTCATTCTGTAATGCATTCTATATTGGCAAAACAAACCGAGGTTTTAACGATAGAATTTTAGAACACTGCAATGATATATTAAAGGGGAAAGAGACAAATGCATTAGCAAACATATACTAGAATGTGGTACACAACATGTTTTTAAGTGTTTGTATTGGAAATACTTTTTGTGAGTGATAGGGATGGAGACTTGAAACATATAACTGAATATGCAGAACAGAGATGGATTCTGTGATTAAAAGCATTTACTGAACCAGGCTTGGATGAAAGGGTATCATTGAAGACTGTTTTGAAATCACGCCCATTATAGCATTAAATTTTGTGGGCTTGGCTGTTAGAAATTATTTGATTGATTCTAAATTTGATATATGATTGGCTGTTGATATACTAATCATTTTATTGTTGTATGAAGGCTGGGTCCTTATGAGCATTTTTTATTGTCTGCTCCCTGACTTACTAAAAGAGTAAATGCATGTTTCAGTCTGTATCATGTGATTTGAGTTTAAGAATTTGATTGGGTTTTACATGTTTAAATTGTATTGTTTTATTCTACATTGGTCTGATGAAGCAGTATTGTACACTGTGAAAGTGCTCGCTGTCTTTATTAAAATCTAATTTTATCAGTCGTGACAGTTTGGAGTTTCTTGTGATTTGAATAAAATCCCTTGGTCTGGATGTCATACCCTTTTATATCACTAGAGCGATGAAAAAGGACTCCCTTACAATAGCAGATATATGGTGGCAGTTCATTGTCAACATAGGTTCTCAGCTCTCTAACTACCAGACTGATGCATGGCAAAATATAGTATTACATATTTCTTGGCATTTAGGTTCAGCCCATGGTTTTGGCACTAAGTATTTGTTTGGTGCAGGTCCTCTTTGAAGTATCATAGTGCCCTCTGGGGAGTTTATGATAGAATCAAGTTTGCAGCAAACTTGGTGAGACATTATCATTTCACATTAGCTTTGACCCCTGAGAAGTAAATGCCAAAGAGAAGTGGCCCAAGGACTGAACCCTGGGGCACTTCACTAGTGACGGATCTTTTGGGGGAGGTTGAACCACCCGCCCTTACTTCCTATGTTCTAGTTATGAACAAATTTTCTATCCAGTGAGTTATATCAGGATTAACATTTAATGAGGAGAGTTTATCTGTTATAAATGAATGTGAGATGGTGCCAACTTTGCAAGATCCAGATAGGCAGCATGTCCTGATTTGCCCTCACCCATTGCCTCAGTGACTTTTTTAAAGTCAGCCAGGTTAAGTGGGCAGAAGCTGTCCTTGACGAATCCAAACTGGTTTAGATCAGGACTCTGTAATTCCATAATGATCCTTTTATAACCTTCAGATGAGGCACATCAGGCTTATGGGTCTGTAATTAATCAGGCCAGTTGTAGCCCCACCTTTGTGTAAGGGAATAACTGTTGCTGTTCTCCATTCATCAAGCACAAAGCCTGTTTTGAGGCTAATATTGAACAGCCTCTGGAGGGGGTCTGACAACTGATGTTTTAGACTAGTCAGTAGGCTGCCTGATATGTTCTCTGGCCCCATAAACATAATGTTTTTGACCTTAGATAATGATTTGAGAACTTGTTCTTGGGAGATTTGGAAGGTCGCAGATGTGGGTATTTGATCTGAGAATACTAGAGGGGAGAGGAGGTGAAGTTGGAGCATAATTTGTGATAATCATTTACTTTTAGCTCTGTGCAGTGCTGAGAACTGTTTATGAGATTTCTGTCATAGTTAAAAAAGGATTTAAGGTTATTTTACCTCATATCTGTCTTTGGTTGATTTGATCAGGTATTCAGAGTTCCTTATTAAGTTTAGCACGAGCATTTTTAACTTCTTGAGAGTTAGATTTATTTTTGCATGCAATGAGATTTTTTTTTTTTATTATAGAACCATAAACAAGAACCAAAGCGGAAAAAACGACTCTTCAAGAACCAACGTAATAGTAAAAACGAAACAAATATGATGAGTCGAACACAGCTAGAGAAATCTCTCTCTTTTTAAGGAAACTCCAAAAACAGGCAGCAACGTAAAATGAAAGAATAATTTATTTGTAAAACGAGTTAGCGCTTTCACCTAACAAGGCTTCTTCAGACTCAGGCAGCAAACTTAATTAAGATCACATTTAAATAGCCAAAAGGGCAGGAAAATAGGAATTATATATTAAAAAGATACAACAAATAATCAAATATTGATGAATTTAATTCATCATGAACTCTAACCATTCTAAAACACATGGAATAAAACAACTATCTCATGAAATTAGTCTGCAAATCCTAGACATTATTATGCAGCTTATACTAAAGCATGACACTAGTCTCATACATAATCATAAAAAACTAAAACATTCATATATGAGTTCTGAGTTTCCTCATTTTTAGAAAAGGTTTAACAGAGAACATAGTGTTTAGCCCAGGTCTCATATCTGAACGTAGTTTCAATATCCAGATGTTTTCCCTACTTTCCGTATAATTTTTAATATCCCCTCCTCTGATGTTTAGATGTACCTGTTCTATTATTCTAAACTTAAATGTATGTGTATTCCCAAACTTCATAATATGCCTAGCCAAGGCATTGGTCTTATGGGCCATCCTGATACTGTACAAATGCTCTCGTATACGGTTATTCAGGCGTCTGTTAGTCTTCCCAACATAGAATGACTCACATGCCTGGCATGTAGCTAAATAAATCACATTCATGGTGCAACAATCACCATGAACCTTAAAGTTGTAATTATACCTGGTGACGGGATGTATAAAGACATTGTTCAGACTTAGTTTATAATTTATCCTCTAAGACACTTACCATAGATGAATTATCTGTTTTGTCTAAGGGTTTATCTTTCATTCCAACAACTAAAAGTATATTTGAAGAAACCATGCGTGACTTTAAACTTTATGTGAGGAATCTTTCGCTACGCTTAACTTTTAATGATGGCAATGACTGTCCCTCTACCAATAGCTTCCAACGACAAAGAATACACGTGGCAGTTTCAGCTGAGTACAAAATATTCTGATGAACTCAGAAATATTTCACATTAACCAAACTGCAATACAGTTACAAGCTTACTGTTTTGTTCAGCCTTACTGACTAGTAAATCAGACAGCAGGTGTGTGTGTGTGTGTGTGTGTGTGTGTGTGTGTGTGTGTGTGTGTGTGTGTGTGTGTGTGTGTGTGTGTGTGTGTGTGTTGCTGATCTATAACCCACTCTGATTACAGCTTTGTAAACGTTTAAACTGAACATAAGCACAAATGAATTAAGTAATCTTTTTTTGTAGTGCATACAGCTAGTCTGCATGCCCTCATTTGCTCTCCTGAAACCTATTTTAGTGGTACAGGGCAACATATTTATAGCATACAGTTACCAGTTGCTACCTACAGAAAACGATCTGTTTAATATCCTGGCTACCAATTTTGGTGGACATCATAATATATGTAAACCAAACTTTATTATATGCATAACACAAAATAAATAAAAACAAAGGAGCAGATAAGATTTAGTAATCACTTTCAGGTTCATTTCCTACTTCAAAAAAAAAAAAAAAAAAGAAATAAAAATCATTACAGAGAAATCATGAAAAGTGTGTATGACAGTTGTATTGTATTTAGGACATGTTATATATGTATATACACACACGCACGCACGCACACACACACACACACACATAAACACACACACACACACACACACACACACACACACACACACACACACACATATATATATATATATATATATATATATATATATATATCTACATATGTTTGAAGAATATTTGAAATGCACTCAGTGCTATGACATTGTAGCAGGCTGTATTATTGAAACGTTGTTTTATTTTTTTTTTTCATCTTTCAGTTACTGTTATTTATGGGCAGCAGGTGGTAATTGAAATTATGTACATGAAATGAAGGAGCTGTTAACAGCCATGGTTAATACATTCTAGTGTTTCAATGATGACCAAAACTATTCTGTTGAACTTTGATCTCAAAGTTGGTAATTGGATACCACAGTATTATCCTGAAAGGCTAATTATGCTGCTAATGGCTTCTACTTATACATAGGTTCATAGGTTCATAGGTGGATACTATGCTATTTGACCAAGGGCCTAAGTAAGCTTAGCCAACAAGATTCCCTGGCATTCGCCACGCAAGAAAGTCATTTTCCTGTGCCCCTGTCGAGCAGAGCCACAGAAGTGATCCCGGGGGTGAATTTCCTATTTCCCATTCACTCATCAACATTTTTCTTGAAGAGTGCTAATGAGGAGCTTTGTTTGATATAGATGGGTAGCTTGTTCCGGAGTATGGTAAGTCTCCTGGACAGGAATCTATCCCTCCAGCACGTCCTGTTTATTGTGGTGACAAGGTTTATGTCCCTAGAGCATGTAGCTCAGAGGGATTGGGATTTCTTTAGGTGGAGGATGTCCAACAGCTCTGTGTTTGACATAGTTTTGTATGTTAGGCAGAGATCATCTAGGAGTACTTGATATGCTATGGAGTAAAGCTGGAGTTTTTTGATACGGTCAGTGTAGGGCATCTGTTTGAGACCGGTAATCCTCTTTGTGAGGTACTTCTGTGGCCTTCCCAGCTGTTGTAGATGTCTTGTGAGGTACATCCCAAAAGGGGCGTTGTACTCTATAATGGGTCTAATTAGTGATGAGTAGAGGGGAAAAATTACCTCTTTTTTTTCCTGGATGAGAACCCTTTCGTGATGAGATGTGCCACGTAGAAGGATTTCCTGACCACTGTGGCAATGTGATTATCAAAGTAGGGACTACTGTCCATCTGGGTCCCAAGGTCTCTTATCAAACTTTCGGTGTTAAGTAGACTGCCGCCTATGTGGTAGTTCATGGGTACAGAGTTTTTACAAAAGGGGATGACAATGCACTTTTTGGCATTGAGTTTGAGGCCATGCCTCTAACACTAGGCATCTGTCTCAGTGAGGCTCTTCTGTAGGATGTCCACATCATTTGGGGACTCTACTATGCCTCCTAGTTTGCAGTCATCTGTGAACTTCATTAACCAGAGACCTTCTCTGTTAGCCTGTACTTCAGAGAAGTAAATACCAAACAGGAGAGAACCCAGAACTGAACCATATGGTACTCCACTTGTCACTGGTTTGAAGTCAGATTTGGAGTCTGCAACTTTTACAGTGTGGGTTTTGTCAGGGAGCCAGTTGGCAACCTATCTTGTGATGTAGGGATTTATACCTAGTTTAGTGTGTTTAGCTATAATTCCAGAATGGGGGATGGTGTTGAAAGCCTTGGCAAGGTCAAGATAGGCTGTGTGAACCACCTTACCCTCATCTATGGCTTTGGTGACTGCTTCAAAGAAGTCAGTCAGGTTCAGGAGACATGATCTGCCTTTCACAAGCCTGAACTGGATGGGGTACAGAGTTTGGAGGTTACCAATGCCTTTGTTTATAGGTTCCATGATGATAAGGTCCATGACCTTGCAGACCAGGCTCATCAGGCTAATAGGGCAATAGTTCTCAGGGTCTGTGGTGGCTCCCACTTTGTGGAGTGGGATAACTGTTGCTGTGTGCCATTCAGTGGGCATAAAGCCTGACATGAAGCTATGATTGAACATGGTACTTAGGTGAAGAGACAGTTCATTCTAAAGTTTGTGTAAAATGCAGCCTGGGATGTTGTCCAGTCCTATGGATGCTGTGTTCTTGGCTTTAGAGAGTGCAGTTTTTACCTGCATAGTTGTGATTACAGGGACTCTGCATTCTTCTGGTATAGATATGAGCCCTTTAGGGGGTGAGAAGGGGGTAAAGTTAACACTGAACCTATCTGCCAGGATGTTGGCAATATTGGTTGGTTCTGTAATTTTCATGCCATTGTGCTGTAACTCAGTGCAGATCTGGGTGTTGCCATTGAGACTCTTGACATAGCTATCGAATGCTTTGTGGATGTCCTTAGAATCAGTGGAGATTTTGTTTTTGTAACTAGCTTTGGAGGATTTTATGAGGGATCTCAGCTTCTTACTGAGTCTGACCAGGAAGGATCTCTACTCATGGGATTTTACTCTCTTTTGCAACAGTTTCTTCCTTCTGTTGTAGAGCTTGTTTATGGCAGGGGGCCACCAGATTGGCTTACCTTTTTTGGAGGATAGAGTCTTGGTTATGTTAGGGATAGTACAATCCATGCACTTGTGTAAGTGCTTATAGAGTGCATTTGTGTAGGATTCAGCAGTCATAACTGTATTGTCCATCTGCATGGTTGTCATGAAGTTCGCCACTTCTGTCTTAAGAAGCATTAAGTTGGCTTTGGAGAAATTTTTTATGGTGGTTTCCTTAATGGCAGGTGGGGGCTGGATGTGGATATCTAGGGTGATTAGCTTATGGTCGGATCTAATCAATGAGGAGTTGACTTCAGGTGTGGAACACCGGTCACTCATGTTGGTAATGACTACGTCTAGGATATTGCTGCCCCTGGTGGGAGTATGGATAAGTTGATCCAGAGCATTGGAATTTATGAATTCCAGAAAGCATTGAGTGAAAGAGTTGGTACATGAGTAGTTTTCCCAGTTAATGGTGGGGTAGTTGAAATTACCCATTATTAGGGTGTTTGGTTGAACCCTAATATTTTCCAGTATATCAAGAAAAGAGGAGTGGGAATCCTGGGGCATGGTGGGGGATATGTAGCAAGTGACAATTTGCATTGCGGTTTTGCTTAGAGTTAGTTGCACTTGGATAATCTCAGATGCATTATGCTGAACAACTAGCCTGGAGGTGTGTATATCCTTAATGAATATGGACACACCTCCGCCTTTAGTGTTCCGGTCAAGGTAGATGGCCAAAAGGTGTAAAGGTGTGGTATAAATTATAGCCTGGTAATGGAGCCTTGAACCAAGTCTCAGTCACTGCACAGAGGTCAATGTTCTCCATTTTAAGGAGTGCCTCGAGTGAGTGCATTTTGAGATTTAGACTTCTAGCATTAAGTAGCATTACCCTCAGTTTTTGCTTGACTGTACTTGTTATGGTGGTGAATTTTTCGTTTGAACCTTGCCTAAAAAGAGCACTATAGGGGCGGGAAGAGCTTTAGCCAATATCAGGAATCCCAGGGGCGACAAGTGCAGGCCATCTCTGGCAAAGCATTGTGGTCTGTCAACCATGTTGTCCCAGGCAAACGGAGACTGGATCCCCTTAGAATGATACCAGAAGCTTAGCAAATTGTTGAAGTCAATCATTTTGTCCTTGTACTGTGGTATAATTCTGGGCGATGGCAGGATGATACTCAGGGCTATGGTCATACCTGCCTGGGATACAAGATCAGAGAGCTCTTCCATGTCTCTTTTCATGTAGCTCAGGGAGGTACATCTCAGGTCATTCACACCAACATAGACAATGACAGAGTCATATTTTTACTTGTTGTGGAGTGACCTGAGTGCGTGGGTTATGTGGTGGATCCTGGCACCCGACAGGCAGCTGACAGTAACCTTCTCCTTGTTTAGCCTTGTGAGTGGGACATCAGTGTGTCTGACTATAGAGTCACCTATGACTAGTGTGTTGGGTACGTTGTTTTGCCTTATGGGCTGTGGTTGAGTGGCACACCGAGTTTGTGGGCTATGTGTCATTTGGGTTGTGTTGGGGAGTGGAGGTTGCTTGTGTTTCTGCTTTGGAGGTCTCTGTTGCTTGGGTAGATTATTATTGAGAGCCTCCGTGAATGTTTTTGTGTTTATGTATTAAATGAAATACCAAAGCCTTATATATTTCTCTATCTAGGTCTTAACTGATCCTACAAGTAAGGGCTATTGATATATCAGCCATCCAATGTCCATCCATTATTGTGTTCTGTCAGAAATAGTAGTTGAAATAGAGAAGACTGACTTTTTAATGTTCCTGTTTTTGGTGTTGGCATGATATATATATATATATATATATATATATATATATATATATAGATATTGTGTGTGTGTGTGTGTTTTTCCTATTCTAACTTACCATCGTGAGTATCACTTCTGATTAATTAATTCTCCTTCTTCTTTATATATATCTTATTCAGTGGCAAATGGTCTGCAATTGACACCATAAAATTATTCAATGCATGTTTAACAATGTTTAGTTTTGTTTTACCCCCTTTTAAAACATCAGTATCTGATTTTGAGTAGTATCTGCTCAGACTAAATGAATATAATTCTGTGACTCTCCTCAAACCAAATTGCTATGTTAATATATGGACTTCTGGGTGCTTCTTATTTGTGCAAGCTCTTTACAACATCAGCAGAAATTTAGAAGTGAGTCACAGCTAGGATATCCAAGCCCACTATATCATGGGAAAGAAAAAAAAAATGTAGCACAAAAGTTAAAATATCACTCCACTTTTGTTATTTAAGATATTTTATTGTTGAATGTAATAGAGGAGCATTTTTTCACTTCTAGCTATTCTTGTAAGTTTATATTGAAATTTTGCTAGCTCCTTGTGGGCCAGTATTTATTCCCTTGGCCATTTGCCTACTCTATGACTCTAAGCAGGTTACTTAACCAGAGATTGCTGCCAGACTGAGTGCTCAGTCTTGGTTAAACAATATAGGTAAATAAATAATTGTGCATTTCTTTTGCAAGGTGCATTATAATTGTTGTGGTATCATGCAGGTTGTTATATGAAATACCAAAGCCTTATATATTTCTCTATCTAGGTCTTAACTGATCCTACAAGTAGGGGCTATTGACATATCAGCCATCCGATGTCCATACTATATATATATTTCTCCATATCCCACTACTAAAATAAGTTCTTCTTCCTCATGCAACCCTTCCTCACCATGGGCAGCCTGATTATGACAGGTAGGGTGTGAAGGTAGATCATTAAAACTATCATGGCAGCTGAGTGGTATTTTTGATCTGAGACCCACTAGCAACTAACAACACCTCACAAGGTTCTCTGCATCTGTTCCATATGCAGTGACATCACAGGAGCGATGCACATTCATTTTAATATGTACCTGAAGGCTGCCTCTCATTATGTCACTTGTAGCATGTGAGTGCTGTACAAAAACTGCTGTCTCCATCTAGGGATGATTGGCACATTTTGTATGGCACTGACAGGTAGCAGACTTCATTAGCTGCATGAAAGCAACCTACCATCACCCATGTAGTTTCTGATGTAAATTACTGAGTGTCAGATTTTTTATGTGGCATAACTCAAGATATATAAAATATTCAGCGTCCATTGTTCATTTTATTTCAGGTTATGAAGCAGGTAAGTGTCATCAGCAGATGTAGTTTGTTAAATGATATACCGTGTTTAGATTAAGTTGATAAAGTCTACTGTTGAAATATTGATTCTTTATAAGATTGACCACATAAAGTTGACCTTTCAGGAACTTTATCAAATAAAACAACATAGTAGAAAACACAAAAGCAATGCATTCTGCTGGGGACCAAGACACCCAACACCCCCCTTGCAGTGCCTTACTTATACTTATGACTTGGAAATGGCACTCCCAAAAGTTATGTCCCTTTCTCAAGGTTGTAGAATCTTGCCATTACAAAATAGTGCAAGCTTCTAAATTGTTAACAAAATCCACCTATGTTACCTATCATACTTTAGTGAGTAGCTACATAGACAGAATCCATATGATCCATTTTGTGCTCTTTCACTCAGAGATAGTAGTTAAAATTCACGACAGAGCCCACATAATGTAAGCATGTTTGTCCAAATTCTTTCATCAATACATAACACATGATTCATGAATTAAAAATGTCATTACCTGGTTACTAGTTATATAGTAAGAAATACAAAGAAATCATTGTGCCATGAACCATTATACTGGGTAGGTATTCTTAATATGCATAAAGTATGACGTGTAACTGTACTAAGAATTTGGAAAATATTTCCCATAGGAGTGCAGAATGAATAACTGCATCTTGTTTAATCTACGTCTGATTATTCAACCACAAAACATCTAAAACCTTGGGAGGCTAACAGAGAAACTCTAAAGAATAAAATGCAAAAACATTGAAAAATGTGACATAATCTTACCAGATGTAAAACCACTGAAAAAAATATATATATTTATATATGATAGGGTCATAGGAAGTTCAAGGCTGCTGAGTTTCACTGAACATGGCTTTTGCCATCTACATAGCACCACTACAACTGTTTTGTCCTCCCGCAAGACAACAAATCAACTTAGGTATGAAGGTGAACTAGTCTCTTCCATATTCCTGGATCTTTCAAAGCATCGGATACAGTCTCCCATACTATACTACTGCAAACATTACTTTGCCTTGGTCTTTCCACCTCTACCCTAAAATGGTTTCAAACTTTCTGTTAGGAAAGAGTGCGTCAAATAGCAAACATGCTGCTCGTCCTACATACCCGTAACCATCACTGTCCCTCAGGGCTCAATCGTATGTCCTCTCCTCTTGAGTATTTTTATAAACAGCCTTCATACTGCAGTGGTGCAAGGCTCCCTGGTTCAGTTTGCAAATGTCTCCACTTTAATTTGCTCAGCTCCAAACATGCCATCACTACAAACTATTACACAACAGTCCTACTCCTCCATTGAATCTTTTTTTGACCAATGTAATATTTTCCTGAACCCAAACAAAAGAGAAATTCTACTTTTAATTCCAAAACAATATTCTGATAACAAAAATTCCTTTACTATATCATCTCCTAAAAACACTAGACTTGAGGTTGTCATACATACTAAATTACATGGGGTCATCAATAGATGATAATCTAAAGTCTGACCTACACATCCAAAACACTGTCAAAAAGACCCATATAAAACTAAGTCTGTTCTACAAAGCATCTCCCTACCTCAACCATTTCAATATAGTAATACCACTGTTCTCTCATATCTATCCCTGAATGCAAATATACAACAATATTTCAAAGCACCATAGTGGCAAAAACAGAAGCCCTTCTGCATCCATTATGTGATAGGCAGTCCTCCTATAACCCATGAACACACACACACACCCACACAAACACACATGCACACACACACACACACACATACACACACACACACACACACATATATATATATATATATATATATATATATATATATATATATATATATATATATATAGGTTCATAGGTTCATAGGTTGGTACTAGGCTATCGGCCCAAGGGCCTATACAAGCCTAGCCATAACAATTCTCTGGATATTTCTTCCCTGGACCCCTGTCTAGCAAGATGACTGACGTGATCCCTGGGGTGAATTTCCTATCTCCCATCCAATCGTCAAGATTCCTTTTGAAGTGGGGCAAGGAGGCACTATGCTTGACTTCTATGGGAAGTCTATTCCAGAGTATGGAGAGTCTCTGGGTCAGGAACCTATCCCTCCAGCATGTTTTGTTCATTGTGATGACAAGGTTTAGATCCCTGAAGCGTGTGGCTCTGAGGGATTGGGATTTCTTTAAGTGGAGCATGTCCAACAGCTCAGGGTTTGACATGGCCTTGTATATTAAGCAGAGATCGCCTCTAAGTAGACGATATGCCACAGAGTATAGCTGCAGCTTTTTAGACGGTCAGCATAGGGCATCTGCTTTAGGCCTGTAATTCTTTTAGTGAGGTATTTCTGCGGCCTTTCCAGCTGTTGCAGATGTCTTGTGAGGTACATACCAAACAGGGCGTTGTACTCTATAATGGGTCTAATGAGGGATGAGTACAGTGGGACAATGACCTCCTTTTTTCTGAATGAAAATCCCTTAGTGATGAGGTGTGCCACATTGAAGGATTTCCTGACTATTGTGGTGATGTGGTTATCGAAGGTGAGACCACTGTCAACCTGTGTCCCTAAGTCTCTCATCACACTTTCAGTGTTTAGTGTACTGCCACCTATGTGGTAATTCACGGGTACATGGTTTTTCCCAAAGGGGATAACTATACATTTCTTGGCATTAAGCTTGAGTCCATGGCTTTGGCAGCAAGCATCTGTTTCTGTAAGGCCCTTTTGTAGAATATCCATATCATTTGGGGATTCAGTAATGGCTCCCAGTTTGCAGTCATCTGTGAACTTTGTTAGCCAGAGTCCCTTAGTGTTGGCCTGTACTTCATAGGTTCATAGGTTCATAGGTTCATACTAGGCTATCTGCCCTAGGGCATTTATAAGCCTAGCCAGAATGTGTTTGGCTT
Organism: Protopterus annectens; assembly: GCF_019279795.1. NCBI lineage: Eukaryota > Metazoa > Chordata > Ceratodontiformes > Protopteridae > Protopterus > Protopterus annectens. The sequence goes on along the minus strand of NC_056744.1, from coordinate 1,103,097,330 downwards.
TCGCCACCCATTTTAAATTTATTTTGCTATGCCCTTTTTCGAGGTTAGTATACTGTGCCTCTGTCTAACAGTGACACAGAAGTGATAGCCGGGGTAAACCTACGATCTCCCATCCACTCATCAAGATTCCTCAATGAGGGACTCTGCCTAACCTGGACTGGGATTTTATTCCAGAGTGAAGGGAGCCTCTGGGTTATGAATCTGTCCCTCCAGCATGTCCTATTTATTTCAGTGGTGAGGTTCAAGTCTCTCGAGCGCGTAGCTCGATGGGATTTGGATTTTCTGAGGTGCAGCATGTCCATTAATTCCGGGTTGGACATGGCTTTATACGTCAGGCACAGATCGCCTCTGAACAGGCGGTATGCCACTGAGTAGAGCTGGAGTTTCTTTAACCGGGCAGCATATGGCATCTGTTTGAGCCCTTTGATCCTCTTGGTGAGGTACTTTTGGGGTCTTTCCAGTTGCTGCAGGTGTCTGGTAAGGTACATCCCAAAAGGGGCATTGTACTCAATTATGGGCGTGATGAGGGATGAGTAAGGAGGCACAATGAGCTCCCTGATCTAGATGTGAATCCCGTCATGATTAGGTGGGCTATATAAAATGTTTTTCTAACCACTTTGGCCACGTGGTTGTCAAATGAGAGATTGCTATCAACTTGGGTCCCCAGGTCCCTAATTACTTCTTCTGTACTTAATGGATTACCACCTATGTGGTAATTTGTGGGCACTTTGTTTTTGCCAAAGGGGATGACTATACACTTTTGGCATTTAGCTTGAGGCCATGGCTCTGGCACCAGTTGTCTGTTTCTATGAGGCCCTTTTGGAGGATGCTTGTGTCGGCTGGAGAGTCGATTATGGCGCCCAGTTTGCAGTCATCTGCGAACTTGGTCAGCCACAGTCCTTCCGTGTTGGCCTGTACCTCTGAGAAATATATACCGAACAAGAGAGGTCCCAGGACTGAGCCTTGTGGGACACCACTTGTAACTGGTTTGGAGTCTGACATGGCTCCAGCAATTCTAACCATGTGGGTTCTGTCCTTGAGCCAGTTTGCAATCCATGTAGTGACATAGGGGTTTATATTTAAGCTGGTGAGCTTATCTATAATGCCCGAGTGGGGTATTGTATCGAAGGCTTTTGCGAGGTCCAGGTAGGCTGTGTGGAACACCTTCCCCTCATCAATGGCCTTGGTGACTGTTTCAAAGAAATCAACCAGGTTTAAGAGGCAGGATCTGCCCTTAACAAAGCCGAACTGGGTAGGATCCAGTGTTTGTAGGTCCCCAATATCTTTATTTATGAGGTCCATGATGATCCTTTCCATAGCTTTGCAGACCAAGCTAGTCAGGCTTATGGGGTGATAGTTTCCAGGATCCGTTGAGGCACCACCTTTATGGAGAGGGACCACTGTTGCTGTACGCCACTCTTTGGGCACATATCCTGTAGTAAGGCTGAGATTGAACAGTAGTTTTATGTTTGGGTTTAGCTCTTCTTGGAGTTCATGTAGGACGCAGCCCGGGACACCATCTGGTCCCATTGATGCTGTGTTTTTTGCTTTGGAGAGGGCGGCTCTTACCTGAGCATCTGAGATGTCAGGGGGGCAGCACTCTGCTGGGATAGATATTTGCCCTTTTGGTGGGGAGGTGGGGGAGAAGTTTGCGCTGAACCTGTCAGCTAGGATGTTGGCAATGTCTGTGGGTTCGGTGTATTTTTTGTCATTTTGGACTAATTCTGAGCATATCTGGGAATTACCACCCAGGTTCCTAACATAACTAAAGAAAGCCTTGTGATTATCCTTAGTGTCCTGTGCAATTTTTCTCTCGAAGCTGGCCTTAGACAATTTTATGTGTGCCCGTAGTTTTTTGCTAATACTGATCAGTGATGCCTTCCCTTTTTGGGATTTTGCTCTATCATTTAGTAGCTTCCTCCTTCTATTGTATAGTTTGTTTATGGCTGGGGTCCACCAGACAGGGCGTCTGCCTTTGGAGGATTGGGTCTTGGTTTTATTTGGGATCGCATGATCCATGCATTCCTGAAGGTGTTCATAGAATGCATTTATAAAGAATTCTGCGGTCTGGGCCGTATTTTCCACAGGCCCGAGGGCTTTGAAGGATTCCACCTCAGTTTTGAGGAGTGTGAAATTTGCTTTAGAGAAGTTTTTCACTGTGGTTTTCTGGGCAGGGGGTGGGGTTGGGATGTGAATGTCCAGTGAGATTAGTTTATGGTCTGATCTTACCAGTGAGGGATACACTTCTGGTCTGGAGCATAGAGTCCCCATGTTGGTGATGATCAGGTCCAGTATGTTTTCCCCTCTTGTGGGAGTTATAACAAGTTGTTCCATAGCATTTGAGTTTATAAATTCTAGGAACCTTTGGGCTAGGGTGTTGGAGCTAGAGTAATGCTCCCAGTCTATGTTTGGGTAGTTGAAGTCGCCCAATATAATGGTGTTTGGAGAGACCTTCATATTTTCCAGTGTTCTCAGGAAGGCCGAGTGGGGTTCCTGGGTTTGGGAGGGTGGTATATAGCAGGCTATAAACTGGAAGGCAGTTTTCCCCACTGTTAGTTGCACATGGATAGTCTCTGATGCTTCGTGCTTTGCCACCAACCTGGAGGTGTGGGTATCTTTGATGAATATCGATACTCCCCCTCCTTTTGTGGTTCGGTCCAAGTTTTGGGGCTTAAAAGCATGGTATGAGGTATAACCTGGTAGTGCTGGGGTGCTCTCGGGAGCCCTGAACCAGGTTTCTGTTACTGCACAGATATCGATGTTCTCCATGCTAAGGAGAGTTTCGAGTGCGTGCATCTTGAGGTTTAAACTTCTGGCATTGAGTAGCATTACTCTTAGTTTCTTATCCCTTGTGATACCTATGGAGGTGGGTTTGTCTTTTGAGCCTTGCCTAAAAAAGGCACTATGGGGGTAGCAAGAGCCTTTGCCAATATCCGAAAGCCCAGGGGTGACAGGTGCAATCCGTCCCTAGCGAAGCATCGTGGCTTGTCGAGCATATCATCCCAAGCTGACAGGCATTGGATCCCCTTTGAATGACACCAGTACTTAAGCCAATTGTTGAAATTGATCATCTTGTCTTCATATTGTGGCATCATTCTTGGTGAGGGTAAGATGCTACTCAAGGTCAGGGTCATACCGGCCTGGGCTACATGCTGAGAGAGCTCCTTTATGTCTCTTTTCATGTAGTCCAGGGAGGTACGTCTCAGGTCATTCACACCAGCATGGACAATGACTGAGTCATATTTGTACTTGCCTTGGAGTGACCTGAGTGCTTGTGTTATGTGGCGGATCCTAGCGCCCGACAGGCTGCTCACCGTGACCCTCTCCTTGTTCAGCCTGGTGAGCGGGACGTCAGTGTGCCTGACGATAGAGTCACCTATTACAAGTGTATCAGGTGTGTTATTTAGTCTTAAGGGCTGTGACTGTTTGGCACACTGGCTTTGTGAGATATGTGTTGCACGTGTTTTGTTTTGGGGTAGCGGCTGCTTGGGTGTCTGCTTTGGAGGTCTCTGCTGCTTGGCAGATCTTTATTTAGAGCCTCCAGTATGTTTTTGTGTGATTATGTGTTTGGTTTGCTGTCGTGGTAGGTCTATGTGAGACTGGAATTGTAGTAAGTGTGGTTTCCTTCTTCTCCTGACTGGTTATGCCAGTACTGAGTTGAGAGAGCTTAGCCTCCAGTTTGGCTATATGTTTGCATCTCTCACATGTGTTGGAATTTGTTGGGAGGAGGAGAGGGTTGTCTGTGTACATGAGGCAGTTGTAACATTGCCTCAAGATTCCCAGATTCACCACCTGGACCGGAGAGGAGATTGACAACTGACCTTTGGACATGCTAGAATAATATTGGGAATTCCTTAATAATTGAAAACCAGGGCCAGTGGGGAGTGAGGGTGTAGTGCTTTTAATTTTTAGTGCTGACTTATATAATTGCTTTAGTGAGCAAGTGCCAGGTAACTTAAGTGCAATGTGTTACAGGTGACTTAAATGCAAAAACGACAAACAGTAACTTTCTTTCAAATGAAACAAGGAAATAAGTACAGTAAGAAGTAGATACCAAAAAAGAGCAGTCCCAGGTCTGAACCCTGAGGTACTCCACTTGTCACTTGTCTGGAGCTGGATTTGGAGTCGGCTACTTTTACAGTCTGGGTTCTGTCAGTAAGCCAGTTGGCAACCCATTGAGTGATGTAGGGATTTATGCCCAGCTTAGTAAGTTTATCTATGATTCCAGAGTGGGGTCTGGTGTTGAAGGCCTTGACGAGGTCCACATAGGCTGTGTGGACTGCCTTACCCTCGTCCACAGCTCTGGAGACTGATTTGAAAAAGTCTGTCAGGTTCAGGACACAAAATCGGCCCTTCACGAACCCAAACTGGGTGGGGTCCAGTGTTTGAAGGTTGCCAATGTCTTTGTTTATAAGTTCCATGATAATTCATTCCATGCCCTTGCAGATCAGGCTTGGCAAACTGATGTGAAGGTAGTTCCCGGGATCCAAGGTGGATCCCCCCTTGTGGAGTGGGATAACTGTAGCCGTGTGCCACTCAGTGAGCATAAAGCCTGAGGTGAGGCTATGGTTAAACATGACACTTAGGTGAGGTGCCAGTTCATTTTGTAGTTCATGTAGTACACAGCCAGGGATGTCATCTGGTCCCATGGATGCTGTATTCTTAGCTTTAGAGAGTGCAGTTTCTACCTGTATGGCCGTGATTACTGGAATTTGGCAATCTTTTGGTATCGAGATGGGCCCTTTAGGGGGTGAGAGGGGGATGAAGTTGGCACTAAATTGATCTGCCAGGTTATTGGCAATATCCTTGGGATCAGTATATTTAATGCCATTCTGTTGTAGCTCAGAGCAGATCTGAACATTGCCATTTAGATTCTTGGCATAACTATAGAATGCCTTGTGGTTGTCTTTGGAATCTTCGGAAATTTTATTTTCATAACTAGCTTTGGAGGATTTTATGAGGGATCTCAGCTTCTTACTGAGGCTAGTAAGGGAGTTTTTTGCATCCTGGGATTTCCCCTTTTCTGCAAAAGTTTCTTCCTTCTGTTGTATAGTTTGTTTATGGCAGAGGACCACCATATTGGCTTCCTTTTTTTGGAGGAGATCGTCTTGGTTCTATTTGGGATGGCACAATTCATGCACGAGTGGATGTGCTCATATAGTGCCTTAGTGTAGGATTCAGCAGTCGAACTTTCAGCTCCCGTCTGCATGGGTGTCATGAAGTTTGTCACTTTTGACTTGAGTAGCATGAAGTTGGCTTTGGAGAAGTTTTTTTTTACGGAGGTTTCCTTACTGGGGAGGTGGGGGTGGGATGTGGATGTCAAGAGTGATTAGCTTATGGTCAGACTTGACCAATGAGTGGGTGACCACTGGTGTGGAGCATCAATCTCCCATGTTGGTAATGACCAGGTCTAGGATATTGGAGCTCCTGGTGGGACAATGGATTAGTTAATCCAGGGCATTGGAATTTATGAATTCCAAGAACCGTTGGGAAAAGGTGTTGGTACCTGAGTAGTTTTCCCATTTAATGGCAGGGTAGTGGAAATCACCCAGTATTAGGGTGTTTGGTTGTATCTTAATATTTTCCAGTATGCTTAGAAAGGTGTACTGAGAGTCTTGGGGTATGGTGGGGGATCTGTAGTAAGCTACAATTTGGATTGCAGTCTTACCAAGTGTTAGTTGCACCTGGAGAATTTCAGATGCATTGTGTTGGGTAACTAGGCTGGAGGTGTGAATATCCTTGGTGAATATGGACACTCCTCCACCTTTAGTGTTTCTGTCTTAGTTTGGTGGCCGAAAAGTGTGATAAGAGTTGTAGCCTGGTATTGCAGGGGTGCTCTCTAGAGCCTTGAACCAGGTCTCAGTTACTGCACAGATATTGATGTTCTCCGTTTTTAGGAGTGCCTCGAGAGAGTGCATTTTGAGGTTTAGACTTCTAGCATTGAGGAGCAATACCTTCAGATTTTGCATGCTTGTATCTGTTACGGTGGTGGTTTTGTCCTTTGAACCTTGCCTAAAAAGACACTATAGGGGTGGCAAGAGTTTTAGCCAATAACCTGAATCCCAGGGGGGACAGATGCAGACCATCTCTGGCAAAGCATCGTGGTTTGTCGATCATGTCGTCCCAGACGGACAGGTACTGGATCCCCTTTGAATGATACCAGAAGCTTAGCCAATTGTTGAAGTCAATCATTTTGTCCTTATACTGTGGTATCATTCTGGGTGAAGGCAGGATGCTACTCAGGGCTAGGGTCATACCTGCCTAGGCCACATGATCCGAGAGCTCTTCCATGTCTCTTTTCATGTAGTCCAGGGAGGTACATCTCAAGTCATTCACCCCAACATGGACAATGACAGAGTCGTATTTGTACTTGTTGTGGAGTGACTTGAGTGCATGCGTTATGTGGCGGATCCTGGCACCCGACAGGCAGCTGACTGTAATTTTCTCCTTGTTCAGCTCGGTGAGTGGGACATCAGTGTGCCTGACTATAGAGACACCTATGACTAAAGTGTTGGGTACGTTGTATTGCCATGATCACACACATATAAAGAAGTGAAAAAGAAATCCCCCCAAACTAAGGAATCACTGCTAATGAAGACATAGAAGCCATACTGACAGTGATTTCTTATGGAAAACTGTCCTGTTTTGTTCCACAGCATTTTGTGACTTGAGCATCTGATTCCCAGGGAACATAAACTTGGCAGCCTGTACATATTCCCTAAATTTGGCCCTGCAGAATTTACCAGCACTTCAGTCTTGTTTGCTTGATTTCTTTTTGGATTTATGTTGTTAATATCAACTTAACGATACTGGTTTGTTACTTGTGTGTGACTGTTGGATTTTTTTGTGGATTGAAATTACGTACAACAAGGATTTAATTTGTACTGTACATTAAAATGTATTTATTTTCATTTTATTTCCTTAGTTGTTTCATTCAGTTACTCTATTTCACTCAGACTGTATGCTCTTAGATACTATATTAGTTTGTTTTCATTCATAGTTGTTTCACTAGCAATCCTTTATTTACACTTTTTGTATTATGCTAATACTTGCACGTCACATGTCAATAACACTGAGGGTGAAGTTGGAATCATTTCCCTGCTTCATGGATTAAATTGCTCCCTCATTTAAACTGTTACATGGTTATGAATCCCTAAGTGGTGCAACCTGCATTTAGAACTAAATTTAAATGCCATCTGTTGGCCAAGATTGATGCCATTATCACTTCAGTCTTAAATCTATCTTCTCCATCCCATACTGCTAACTCCATTTTCTTCTGCTGTTCAAAGAAGCTGATTGTGTTATCTGTGACAAACCCATAAAAAGGTCAAGTCCTTTGATGAACCCCTGTGGAGTTTTGTTTCTTAAATGCCTTTTCTGTTGTCAGCACTTATTCACTTCTATGCTGTCCATGAAGTTAACTTTCTAATCATTTGAATATTTGTGTTTTTTACACATTTCACTGGTTTTATTTCCTTCCTTCACTCATTTCACCATGCTTACCAGCTTTTTGTGCAGTGCAGAAATTAAAATATCAATGAGGTTTAATTATAACATTTAGTTGTACCCAACCCATTACTGCAACAAATCAGTCACAACCTGCTTTAAGTTTCATGGAGTGTTGTATGGTAAACCATACAAATTAATGTTAAGGAAGGAGGTTGCTGTCCCTCAAAGAAAAATCTGTTCCTTTAATATTTCTCTATTACTTTGTCTAATATTCCATTAACATCCCCATGAATTTACAACTACCTCACTCCTTGGGTATCACAACTTATACCACAGAGGACAGACTCCTCCCTAAGGCTGTTTTATATCAGTCTGTCCTTGTAAAAAGGTACTACAGCCACATGCTTCATCACAGAAATCTCATCACTGGCCAAGGATGCTTTTTATTACAGGCTTTCTCAACATTCTTAACATTTCTTATGGCTCTTGGTACGCATTTCATTTGAACTTAGTGTCTAATCTTCCCTGAGTACACATAGTTCCATCTTTCTCCACTTACCTCTTTTGTTGAATCATCCGCCAGACCACCTCTTGGTTTCTTCCCACTCCTTCCTTCTTTACAGAAACTCTGTTGATTTCCCCTATAGAAGACAGAGAATACATACTTGTTCTCCCCTTTCTCTTGAGTTTTTGTCTCCTTTCACTTGTCTACTTGCCTCTGTTACTTTAGTGTCTTTCTTATGTACCAAACAAAATACATTTTGCCTTCTTTTACTTTTCTTGTAAGATCTCTTTTTATTCTTGCCTTGGCTCTTCTGACACTCACTGCTGCTTCCGTTCTACAATTCACATTCATGACTACATCCTCACCCTTTTACTTCTCATACCAACTCTTCTATTCTCTTATTAGTATCCTCACCTCCCAATTGAACCACACTGATTCACTGATTCTCTCCTTCATGTGTGTGTGTGTGTGTGTGTGTGTGTGTGTGTGTGTGTGTGTGTGTGTGTGTGTGTGTGTGTGTGTGTGTGTGTGTGTGTGTGTGTGTGTGTGTGTGTGTGTGTGTGTGTGTGTGTGTGTGTGTGTGTGTGTGTGTGTGTGTGTGTGTGCACGTGTGTGTGCGTGTGTGTGTGTGTGCGTGTGTGTGTGTGTGTGTGTGTGTGTGTGTGTGTGTGTGTGTGTGTGTGTGTCTGTGTGAGATCTATCAGATCTAAGGATTTTACAAGGTCAATGAAAGGTGGACCTTTTAAATTGCATTTATCCATATTTCCACAGGGCAGTCACGGTGCTTCTGCCAGATCAAATTCCATGTTCTAAAAAGCAGCAAACATTTTTTTTAACATATTTAATTAATTGGGAATAAATTGACTTCTTAAGCCGTTTTCCTAAGGCAAGTAAGATGGAGATTAGTCTCAAGTCCCTGACATCGCATGATGTGGTAATTTTGTTAGAGAGTTTTTATTATGATTTGTTTTCAACATTAAAGACTTGAAGTTTGCAGAGTTAGTGGTTAGTTGAGAGACACCTATGTTAACATGAAGGAAAGAAAAGTATGCTGTTTGCCACTTTGCACGTTATATTCAGTTACTTAGGAAGCTTTGTAACCATTTGATACTCATATTAGAGAGGCTGAGAGTGGTTCGCTAATAGAATTGTTTAGAATGACAGATTGTGTTCAATACCATTTAGAGAGCACGAAAGGTGACAGAAACCAAAAGACTGCTGTTACTACAGTTTAGTTTGATAGTATTTAGAAAAGATATTAAAGCAGTTTTTGTGCTTTGGTTAGGGCAAAATCCATGCTGAGATTCTTAAAAAAGGACTGCAGGATTCTTCAAGCCATGAAGGCTTATGAGGAACCCTAAAACCCCATACCCATTTATAAAAAGTAAGTCAGGCCCAGAATTCAATTGGACTTAGAAATTTTACATTGACCTTGAACATGAATCAAACATACATAAGTAATGGTGTGGCCCAGTCAGATAAAAGGGTTTCCAAGCACAGACATTCTACTACCTGTATGTTGGAACTGGTAGTGTAGTTACTGCATTACCAAAAGCCAGTAGCCTACAGTATCTATGGACATACAGATAGTGCTGTACCACAAGCTCTGAGAAGGCTGGGTTGGGGAAGCTGATGACCAATGACCTGTCATGCATGCATTCTTTTATCCTGTGTACAGGTAGCACAGTGGTTCTAGCCAGCTTCCAGGACTTTGAGCTCTAACAGTATCTCAGGAATGGTAATGCAAATGCCTGCAGTACCAGTTTTTGCATACAAGTGGGACTTTGGGACATCCATTTTTGGAGGACTTCAGTTGCTATCTGTCAAGCCTGGTGATCTGTTTGACCTACACCAGGAATAAATGACATTCGTTCACATAGGCTGTTTCAGAATCTCATTATCTGTTCTACGTGTATCAGGCATCTATAATTACAGCACTGGCATAAGCTCAGTTAGTGTTAGGAGTACTCTGACTGCAGTATGATGTCATGTTAGTGGGTGGAGATGGAATTCAGCATCAGGATAGGCTTGCAGGATGATAGATGCTCTGCAATACCACTATTGTTCATTTGGAAGCATGGGAGTGTCTGTAGAAGTTGATGAAACAAAAATGTAAATCAGGCATTATTTTCATTAAATAATAATTAGCATTGATGCGAATGTATGGGAAAGTGTGTTGAATACCTTGGCAGGCAGTTTTAATTTGTCTCGTGTTTTCACTGAATTTACTAAGTTTGCTCTGCATTATTTCTTAAACATACCATTTGGTGTTATAGATATGTACATATATGTTTACATAGTAAACAGGGGCCAACATCAGGCCAACAAGGTAACCATTTGAAATGTCTGGACCTCCTACAGTGAATCTCAAAATGCAGAGACTGAATGGCCAGAAGATCAGATTTACATATAGCAAGTCTGAGATGCCATTTCTTAGAATATTCCCTTTTTTCCAAGGTATGGCAATCTCGGAGTTGGTATATGTAAGTTTGAGGGTGGGGGGTGTAGGGGCTGCATATAACTTCCTTCTCGCCAAAAGAAGTTAAGGAGAGGAAAGATTTTCAATATTTGGTCTTCTCCAGGCTTTTGGTTAATTTTTTTCAGCTTTTTGGCACTCAGCATTTCAAGTGCTAACATTTCAGTAGGGAGCTGCTCAACAGAATATACTGGAATAAAGTGCATTTAAATATGAACACTTGTTGTTTGTCTTTCGGCTTTTTCCCGGTAAGGGGTCACCACAGCGGAACTCCGGTCCGCTAATGATTGGCAGTAGATTATTTTTTTACGAAACGCCAAGGTGCCAGCTCGACTATGCCTACAAATTTCAGAGACATCTTGTTTTACAGTATTTATTCTAATTTTATGGTACAGGTAAGTGGATCTTCTGCTGGTTTCACATGCTGCATGTTCTATGTGTAAGTTTTCCAACATAACATGCTCTGCAGTTTTTTACGCAAGCACTAGTCCTGTTAGAAAAGGTTGTAGGATACGTAGAACAGAGACAGTTTCTGTAGTCTATCAGTGTAGGTCATATTTTCCAGCTCATCTGTTTTGCTAGTTATGAATTTCTTAACTTTCTTTAACTCTTTTATGTAGCTTATTTTATATACTGCAGAATGCAGCTAATATTTTATTATTGATTTAATCTATGAGGTATACATGGGTACTATATCTTTTCGCAATGTACCAGTTATTCCTCTGAGTACAGTAAGTGTTATCATATAGGTTGAACTGTTCTTCATTTATGCTCTAACATTACCACTTGACAGCTGACATGCCTGCTCACAGAATCAAGGGTCTATTATTCTGTTCAACAATTTTTGTGAGTGCTTCCATATACATGCTGTGAAGACTGCTGCATGAATACAGCTTGGTAAAACCATGTACATAGGCTGTATGCTGTACATCCTTCCTTCATAAACTGTCAACACTACAATGAAATGAACTGCCCCCCCCCCCACCAGGTTTGGGGAGTCTGCATCAGCTGGTCACCCCCACCTTCCCCTGCTGGCTCCTTTTGTATCCTTGTTGCTACTTGATCCTGGGTCACTGGGTCAAAGTCAGGGCTTTATTCCTTTGCTCCATGAGGTTGGTCAAGAATATGCAGTATCTTTTTTCCAAGATTTGACAATAGCAGATTTAGTGACACTGAGTATAAGACTGTTGTTATTACACCAAGTATTGATGTTGTTCAAACTGTCTTCAATTTATTTTTACATCCTTAGTGTAAATAATTATTCTCTCATTTGCAGTTGTCAGCACATTTTTCTAACCATAGTTCTCAAGTTGCAATACAACTGAAAAAGAAATCAATCAGAAATTCAAACTAAATATCTATAATCTAAGATCTTTAGAGATCATAGAAAACAAAAATCTTTTCCGACAAGAGAATATGATAGCAGTTGCTAAGTGTATTGGAAGAGACATAAGATATATAGAACACTTAACCCTTTTCTATAAATTCTGCAAATTCCCTTTATTTTTCCAAATTTATGCTTGTAATAATTTACAGAGTTTAATTATTAGGAACAGCAATAAATAATGACTAAGGATTTGTTCACATACTGTTATACAGTCCTGCATAAATCACACACTTTATAGTAGCTTGCCTATTTAAACAAGATAAGGCAGTAAAATGGATAACATTGCACAGGTGTGGTCCAGTATGATGAGTCCTCATGAGATCACATCTTGACATGGTAAAACAGAGGCAGGCTCTGTTTTTTAAAATTAAACATGCTCTTTTCTCTCTGAGAGCAATTTTGAATTCTATAATATATGGCACTGCCACCTATTATAAAAGAAAATAACAAATGGCTGCAGGGGATTAACCTTATTAAACCATGCCACTGTAGCAGAAAAAAAAAAAACAGATAACCTCTTGAGCTTACGTGCAGATGTCACGTAAGGTTACCTGACAGCATTGTGACAGGTTAACTTTGCAATTGCCCCACAGTGTTCAGCTGTTATCCATTACATTATAATAAAATAGTAACATGTGATGCACTTCATAACGAAATGTGTGATGTACCTAGCCTAGTGTAAAAAAATGTTGCATAGAATGATTCTGGAACACAACCTTCCTTGGCATTACAGACCAGATAAGTGATAAATTCTATGATTTGCTGACATTGCCATGAATATTTCACCAGATCATTAAGGTCTACAAGCAGAAATAAATAATATTTGTTTCTTGAGAAGCTGCTGATATAGGAGAAAATGGTGGAAGGGTAGATATGCAAATTCTGTCAGGAAATAAATAAAACTAAACCAGAAGTATAAGCTGTACCTCTTGTTGTTAAATTTTTAGAGAAATGCACATCTGAACTTTGTATCATTTCTGTGACTGTGATTTAGTTATTTCAAATGTGCTTATTCCAAAAACCTCACTATCTGTCTCAGTGCATATCTACTTTTCTACTCAGCAGCACGCCAAATACTATACAACTTGGGACAAGCTAATGATGAAATTAAAAGAGATAATTATTTCAGAATAAAAATACCATTTTTTGAGGGATATTAATATGTAATATAATCAAATAACCAAATTATATAATTTTCTAACTCTTTTGAATTTAAAATTCAGTTTTCACAATTTAAAAAGACTAACTTCTAAGTTTTACTAGACAAGCTCTTTTATTTTTGCAGGGCTTGGAAGGCAAGCTAAAATAGTCTCTGATTTAGGGGTGCAGATCTTCTAGTCCCCCCAAATGCAGTGACAACTGAGGTGCAGCACCATCTTAAAAGCACTTCAGCCCTCTACAGTCAGCATGAGCTATTTAGTGTTATAGAAAGTCTGAAGGGTACATATTTTCCAGACTGAGTTCACTCCTTCACATGTTAGCAATAATTTCCCACGTCTGATTCTTGCTGTCTGCTACCTGGAAAAGCAACAGATGAATTTTGGTCTACCTTAACCATTTTTCTAGTGGTGGCAAAAAAAAAAAAAAAAAAGTTAAATTACATATCTTTTGCAATTCTGATAAACAGAGTCCTAATTGAATCTTCAGTCATTAAAGCTACATTTATCATTATGTTGGTTGTTGTGAAACTTTAACAAAATGTTGAATGTCGGCGTTCATTCATTCATTCATTCATTCATTCATTCATTCATTCATTCAATAAGTAATTCCCTAATGATTTGTTTAATCCATTTCAAGGTTGAACAAGACCTAGATCTTAGCCCAGAATTCAGCAGGTGAAAGTTAATGAAGCTAAGCCCAGATAGATGTCACCCACCACAGAAAACACGCACACACACACACACACACACACACACACACACACACACACACACACACGCACACGCACACGCACACGCACACGCACACACACACACACACACACACACACACACACACACACATAGTATAAAACTAAAAGACTCAAAACTAAACCACAAAAAACAAAATACCATGAAAAAATGGCTCCAAAGAGAGAAATAAAATAATTTTAATCGAATTCAAATTAAAATTCAAGTTGAAGTTTGAGATAAAGAAAAGCACTTACCAGTTATGTTATTTGTGTTTATTATGTGATTAAAATTATTTTGTTATCTCTTTGGAGCCATTTTTTTCGTGTTACATGTGCATAGTATGTGCACCTATGGGCAATTTGGAGGAGCACCAGCAGTTCACCTACAGAGCATCTTTGGGATGAGACAGGAAACTACAGTACCCAGAGAAAAACACACAGACACAGAAGGGACATACATATTAAAAAAAAAACAGCAAACTCAACCAATAATCGAAATGGAGAAACAAGTGCTCTGAGGCAGCAGTAATGACTGTGCTGCTGAGCTCATCAAAAATAATGTAGAACTCCTCTTGAATAGTTTCTTCTTGTAATCACCAATCTTGCTTCAAGCATGTTCTTAAAGTGGACCCTCTCAACTTGCTCCCAAAATATTCACCATCCTTAGCTTATCAGATTCCATCTTTGACTGCTCCCCAGACTTTTTAAGATTAACTTCGGTCTGACCCATCAAACCTACCACCTTAACTTAACTTGGATGAAACACAAACTATTTGACTGTGTGAATGTCCTCAGGAATATTCCCATTATGGGATTAATCATGTATTAATAATTCTGATGTTGACTGTATTTTTGCTATGATCCAGTTTCTGTTGCCTTATGTCTAGAATATGCAGCCTGCATTCTTCAGGAGAAAGCTCCAAGTTGTTGCTACAAGATGACTTTTAATCAAAATTTCTCCACCATTTAGTAAGGTTTATTCCACAACTTCATCTGAGACAGGTTTGTTTGTTGTTTTATTTTTTTATGAACCAACATTTCTTCAGTTTTGAATTATTTACTTGTGATTACTTGTAAGTATTTGGTGTGTAACCTAGACATGTTTTCTTCAACTCTTTCTAACTCTTGGTTTTCATTTCTTATTCTTCTTTCATGCAGACTAGTCAGTTGTAGAATGATTAAAATTATTGCTACTGCAGGTTTAACTTCTGATTTGTAATTAACCTACAATATTTGAAACCATACTTATGGTATATTTTAGTTATATTATTTTAGTTTTTACTTACATGTTTTTGAATATAAGAACATGATGTTTTTTTCTTTTTTATATGGTTGGTTTAAAACAGTCAATTAGACTACTGTAGACTGATTTATAGCTGAAAGCATTTTGGATTTAATTTCCAAATAATGGTTAGTGTGTAACATGTGAGAACTAATTTCAAGGCATTATTGTTGGCCCTGGGATTTATAGACCTGTTGCACTGACATGAGCAATCATTGTGTGTCCTCTGGCTAGTATACTGCTGTGAACTACCATGATTCAAAGACATGAAATGCAGTTGTCCACATCAGTGCATTACATACATCCTCTTTTCTTCAAAGGCACAAAGAAAGTGTATTATGCACTCCTGTGCTCAAGATGAATAGAAATGTTGTGTGCATGACAGTGCCACATAGTGCAGAAGTGACTGTCTGCTTAGTAAGGAATCCTAGAGCCCACTAAGTAATGAGATTCACTAGGTATGTAGCTTAATAAAGCTGACTTTCACTGCTACACTGAGGCCTGCCATCAAGCTAAGTGATTGATTGCCATCAAGCTTAGTGATTGACTCAGAAGTGATTCATAAAAATGTTTCACTTTGTAGGCAGGATATTGAACCAGGAGTCAGTGCCTAGAAGACCACTGAGGAACCCAGCAAAATGTCCCCATTTGTGCCTCAGCACTGTCTGGTTAAATGACTTGTTCAGAATCACATAATAGAAAAAGTGGAGAAAAAACAAAGCTTGGAATACAGACACCATTTAACAACCCAAAGACTTAATCATCTGTTCTAATGTAATTCGAAATGTGTGCTTTCCGCCCATGTACTACAGGGCAGGGAGGCTGCCTAAGTGTACCGGTCTCTTGCATTATCTGGGAGACAAACCTGGGTCAGATGCTTAGAATGTGGGTCTTCTCACTAAAATACCACCAAATGTATAAGCAGTTTACTGTAGCCTATCAGCCAGCATGTTTATTGGGAGGGGGAAACAAACTGAAGTATCCAAAGAAAACTGGAACAAACATGACAAGAACTTACAGAGCAAAACTGGAGTTCAGAAATTAACCCTGTATCCAGGTTGCATGAGACAATGATTTTTTTTTTCACTAAGTCTGTGTGCATAGTTTTTAACTGGATAAGGTAGCTGATCTAGGAATCCTTCCCAGGCAAATCCTGTGGCTCAAGGGAAAGGATAAGGTTACTGTAGGTATACCTACATGGACAACTTAGTGTATTTTTGCAGAATCAAAAGAAAATGAAATATTCAGAGAAAAAACATGCAGAATTTGGGAGAACAAGAAAAACCCCATACTGACAGCAACCAGAAGTCAGGAATGAACTATATCTCTGGAGTTGTTTGACAGAGATATTACCAATGAGCCTTTGTATGGGATTAAAGAAATCTAGTGCTATGTGACCTCCCATTAGAGTGGCTATATGGCAAGTTTGTGTATGCTAGCAGGTGTCCTTGGAATGTAAGATACTCTGTCTCCAGTAGGGATTTTCCTGCTATTCAGCAAAGCGCTTTGGTGGTTTCTTTGTTTTGACAGTTTGAGTATATTGCTCAGCATCATGTGCTAAACAACATACTAGCAAGGAGGGCATTTTTGTACTCACAATCACACCGCCATCTGCAGATATGCAGCTTTTATCCCATAGGTTACCCCATTGGGATCAGCCCTCTCACAGATGGTGACCTTTTTACGAATTGCATCTCATGGAAGGAGGGGGTTCTTTGCATTTCTACTATGTGCATGGAGTACAGTGCTTACACAAAGGGGTAAGAACATTCAGATTGTCTTACCCTGTTGTTCAAGAACTCATGAATAGCACAAAGATTTTTATGCCATGTTACAGTATACAGACCTTTGCACTGTGATGCATAACATTTATGAACAGCATCCTTTGTCTTTCTACTTTTGTCCATTTTAGTTTTGTTTGTTCAACATTTGAAGTATCTTTTAAAGGTAAATGAACACACACACACACACACACACACACACACACACACACACACTGTAAACAATATTTTTATTTATTTTATTTACCAGGTAAGTGAACTGGACCACTGGGGCACCTTTTCAGTTATTACCCTGGCTGTATAGAATGCTAAGTTAAGTATAATGGCAATATGACACTATAATGTGCAACTAAGCACAAACTATAACATCCAGATATCTGACTAAAGAAAATTAAAAATTATTTGCATTTTAAATGTGATATTCTACATATACTTCTCTCTAAGAGAATATGTTTCTAAGTTAAAGATAAGCAAGTAACACCATGATGTAATATAGTTTCTTCTTTGTATTATAAACTAGAGTTTTTCTCCTCTTGCCTAAAATACAAAAAAATCTGATATTAACTGCATAAAATGTGTGGTATCTTTTATCCTAGAAGTAACATAAGTTAGTAATGGTTAAAGGGAAGTTTCTAAAAATGCTGAAATAGGTTCAGTAAGCAAATCCAATCCAGGGACAATAGGTCTTCCTGGAGGGTTCTGAAGATTTTTGTCAATCTTAGATCGAATGTTAAAAATCTGAGGTATGGAGTCATTGACTATTAATTTTCTTTTCAAATCAGAAAAAAATACTTGAATTTTCAAAATATTTGAGGGCTTCATCAATTTCCAATTTAAGTTGTGGATGAGGTCAAAAGAGAGGTTGCATCATAAAAATTAGATCTTCCAATTGTTTTCTTATTTCTAAATCATAATAATATCTGACTCATATGACAACTGCTCTACTCTTATCAGCCAAAGACATAAATAATAAATTATCCCATCTTAAATCCTCCAATGATTGTCACTGGATTTTAAGTTCTTACATCATTGTCTAAAAATATTAGATCATTGTCTTAAAATATTAGATTTCTAAAATTTAAGTCCTCCAAATTTTTAATAAATATAATGTGAAACCTATAAACAGGAAAGATAATAAACATACCAGAGACATTAGGAATGACTTTTTGGGATAACAGAAACTATTATAGCTATATGAAACAGGAAATAATGGAGTATATAAGAAATCATAGCCCTTTTATACTAAATAGATATCTTTACATTAGATGAAGACAAAGTGGTCAGTTTGAGAAAAACTTTAACAGTAGTGGAGCATGACACTCATGACCCATGCAAACAATAAATCACCAGGGTCAGATGGGATTAAGTTAGAGTTGCAGAAACTGGGTGAAGATATGTTTACTACAATGGAATCAATTGTTAAGTGGGATATTATTGATAGCAGGGGTACTGCCAATTTAGAATGAGGCCATCATCTTGGTTATATCTAAGGAAAGAAAAGATCCAGTATTGGTGTCCTTCTATTGATCAATATTTGTGTAGAACCATGATTATAAAGTATCGATGACTGTGTTAACAAACACAATGCTAAGGTTATTTCATATATGATATATATGGATGAATGTCAGTATTAGGGAAGATGGAAAGCATTCAACAGTCTCCATAAATCTTAATTGATTATTCAGAGTGCATATGTTAGAAAGACTGCTTTATTAATCTCACATTGTGATGCTAAAAGGCATTTGGGTAGACTGAGATTCTTGTTTTACAGAGAGTGGATTTTTTATTCAATTTATAAGATTCTTGTGGAAGTATATATTGGAGTCTCCATGAAAATTACCGGTGATGTTATGAGAGTTCTCTCCACTTACAAGTGGACATAAATTGAAAGGTGAATATTTAATACAGCACACAGTGATTGAAACTGTAGATTCATTTAAGGATCTGGGTATATAGGTAGATCCACCTTTGAGCTGTTTGAAATAAGTAGTCTGCCAAGATATGCCTTGAAATCGCACAAATTTGGTATAATGTTTGTGAAACTTCTAACACTGGTGCTTTAATGTGCAAGCAAGGCATTAAAGAATTTGCCTAAATGCTGAGATGAGTTGTTGAATGTATAAGACTGGCAATAGGGAAGATCAAGTTTAGATGTTTAGGACATGCTATAAATTAGAAACATTTGGAATGGATTTGGGAATACTGCTGCAAGAACTCCTCAGGAGTGACATTCCATTACCTCAAGAATTATGTTTTTCAGGATTGGCTGAATGGGGATGTACTCAACCTCCACCATGAAAGGGGAAGTTGATGAACTCTGCTGGGAAGCAAATGTCATTGGGCTCTCACCCTGCTTAGTGACACAGGAAAGGAGGGAGCTTGGTCATGAGCATTATCCATGGACTCAGTCAGAATTTTCCAGAAAGAACAAGGGGGCCAGCTGTACATAGGTAGCAGGGCCACTGGCTTAGCTCAGTGGATCCAAACACATACAAAAACACTAAGGATCTGTTGAAAACCTCTGATTGTATAAGGCTATTTACCATTAATACAATGTAACACTAATATTGTCTGCCTTAGTATGGGAATTGCATTTTATTGGGTGATACAAAATTTCTGCTATTTCTATTGCTTGCGAATAACAGAATGGTTTTGAATTCATCAACAAGAAGCTTTACTTCTGTTTTTAGAGAAAATATTCTTGTTGATGAATATTTTCCTCATATCTCCCAAAAGTATGCCATAATCTTTGAAAGGTGCACAGATTGATACTAAACTAAAGTATTTTCCTCCCCAGAAGTGTTACATAAACAGACTTTTACCTCATTGTTTCTAAGAGACTGGAACAATAAGTGGAGAACAATCTTTTATATTCTGAAGTCTGAAAATCATGATTATATAATTGCAAGTACTATAAAGAAAATATGACTACATTGCGGGCTTGTGTTAAAAAGCTCCACCTCCAACAGGAAGCCCTAACACAGGCTGATACCACTGGCAATGGCCCTTTCGGATTCAGAGACAGGCCTACCACAGTGATCCTACATGGTCTGTAGAATCAGTGTGCTGGGCTGTCTCCATAGCCAGGCTATATGGTAATGAGAAATTCCAGGGGAGTAGCTCGTGCCAATTAGCCATGTGGTCTCCACTGCAAATGCCTGAAGTAAGGCATTTATGCAGCCGAATGACTGAGTGAATCTCTGAGCTGTGTAAGTAGCTCTGCCAAAAGTTTGCATTCACCCATTACTTTCAAAGGTTGAGATCATGTTAGAAACAAGTTCTGGGGAGTTTAAATGACAGGTAGTGGTGGTGGTGGAGTCTTTCTCTGGGCGTATGCATGTAGATGCATGTGTGATTGTATGCTGGGGTGAGTGTGTGTATGCATGGGTGTGTGTGTGTGTGTGTGTGTGTGTGTGTGTGTGTGTGTGTGTGTGTGTGTGTGTGTGTGTGTGTGTGTGTGTGTGTGTGTGTGTGTGTGTGAGACTGTGTGTGTGTGAGACTGTGTGTGTGTGAGACTGTGTGTCTACCTGGCTGGTTGCAGTAGGGGGTCAGTTAGGGGATAGATATGGTTTGTTTGTGTGTGTGTGTGTGTGTGTGTGTGTGTGTGTGTGTGTGTGTGTGTGTGTGTGTGTGTGTGTGTGTGTGCATGTCTGCATTAATATGTGTGTGGGTGTGAGTTGTCATACTTCTAAATTCCCCTTTATTTAATGAGCAAATCTTGAAATACTGGGATCCACAGACATCACAGAAATGTAAATACTACTCTAAAGTCCCTAAAAAACTTAACAGAACAACACATTTTTCAGCACAAAAGATATATGGCTGGGGGAACACTAGACAGCAGAGTTACTTTATA
The DNA here is from genome assembly GCF_019279795.1 of Protopterus annectens. Lineage (NCBI taxonomy): Eukaryota > Metazoa > Chordata > Ceratodontiformes > Protopteridae > Protopterus > Protopterus annectens. The sequence goes on along the minus strand of NC_056744.1, from coordinate 1,103,076,703 downwards.
AATAGTACCTTAAAGTCACTTAAAAAAAATAGTAGAATGGCAGTTTTGCAGGAAGAAAGATGTACGGATGAGGAGAGCATTCGACATCAGAAATAAGATTGGAATAGTACTCTAAGGTCACATAAAAAGTAAATATAATATCTCTGTAACATAAAGGACATACGGAGTGGTGGGCACTAGATAGAAAGAATGTGATTTAATTAAAAAGTTAGAAGTAAATAGGAAATAAGCATTTGAACCCTGTAACCCCAGCACAAAACAAAAAAAAATCAGATCATTAAGACTAAGTCACTTAAAAGGTAATAGAAGAACAGTGGGAAAGGTTTGAACCCTGTACCTTTTACACACAAAACAATTTCTTAACAGAGGTTTAGTTCTTCGCATTAATACTAGACACCAGGTGCTTGCTTTTAAATGTTATCTTAAGTCACTTACCAAAGTTTCATTAAAATGGAGAAAAGGCTTCAAACCCTGTACTCCTGGCACAGAAACTAATTTAGAACTTTATCTCTCGAGACTGAGGATGGCTCGCAGTTTAATATATTTTCTGAACTATAAGAAGTATGAAACTCTTAATGTCAGGTATTATTGTTAATAGTCCCTAAGTTATGAGGAATGCAGCAGGGTAAAAATTATGGACAATTGTAAATGTCTGTGGGGGTACCAAAATTTAAATGGATATGGTGGAGACTTCCAGACAAAGCTGGAAGGAACACTTTACGATACTAGGGAGACACTTTTACATATTAGTTTGAGTGGCTTAAAACTTAATAGAGCAACAAGTCTAGCATCATAATGAGTTTCTGAACAATAGGAACAATGAAACTTTGATGTCTGGCATTACTGATTGACTCTACTCATCTGTGATTTACAAGGGTCAGGAGAAAACTAAAAGGATAAATCAGGGATATTCTGTCAACTCAGGGACAATTAAGAGGTGTGTGTGTATGTATGTGTGTGTGTGTGTGTGTGTGTGTGTGTGTGTGTGTGTGTGTGTGTGTGTGTGTGTGTGTGTGTGAGTCTGTGTGTGTGTGTGTGTGTGTGTGTGTGTGTGTGTGTGTGTGTGTGTGTGTGTGTGTGTGCATGCATATGTGTGTGTGTGTGTGTGTGTGTGTGTGTGTGTGTGTGTGTGTGTGTGTGTGCACGTGCATATGTGTGTGTGTGTGTGTGTGTGTGTGTGTGTGTGTGTGTGTGTGTGTGTGTGTGTGTGCATGTGTGCGTGTGTGCGTGTGTGTGTGTGCGTGTGTGTGTGTGTGTATGTGTGTGTTTGTGTGTGTGTATGCTTATTCATCTGAATGCATGGGGGAGTTACCTGTGCCAACATTTGCAGCAATTGCAGTTAATAATGTCAGTGGAATAACAAGAAGCACAGTTGCCTTTGTTGCAGGAGGCTGTGGGTTCTATTCCCACACCACATAGATTAATTACTGCAGTGCAGCATAAGGGGGATGCTGCACTCCTGAGTGTGCTGTCAGTGAGATGAGGCCTAGTATTTATTTTAACTAAATGTTCAGCAAGCCTGTATAAATAGATAGCTGGATAAATTTTATCTATAAAAGTAAATTATTAGTTTTTGATTTAAAGTTATATCCTCTCATATCAGACTCCAGTAAGTTAATAGGGAAAAGAAAATAGTTAACACAAAGAACCATTTATTTAATTGCTTGGGCCCCATATGCCCATTACACCTCAAATAATCATACTGCACCTGAAGTCTGTGTGAAATATTTACAGAAGTGTCTTGTTACTCATTATAATACAGTCACCTGAATGAACTATTTATAATATATATCTGTTGATCCAAATATTGTAGTCAGGGACAACATTTAAAAATGCATTCCCCTTACATTAGCCCAGACTGCCCATAAAAAATGAATGCAGTTCTTTTTCGGATGGTGGACCAGTCAGAAAAGGCATTGATAGCATGAATACTTGCAGTCTTTATATAAATCCCCCATTATTCTTCCCAAAACAGATAGTAGAAAGACCATATAATACTAGTCCAGTCATAAATCTAGAAGGGATAAGCCCCGATGAGATTAATAACAGAGCAGTAGTAACTCTTCAGTATTAAGAAGTCAAAGACTCCCACTGAACTCTAACGAAAAAGAAAAACACAAATAAATTGCATTCCTTAAAAAAAAGCATGATTTGAATATTTGTCCATGAGGCCAATAACAAAATGTAAATAACTAAAGTTAAGAGCTGCAATGCTTTTAACTTAATTTCATCCTCCTCTACTCCAGCCGTGTACTTTAAGTACTACCATCTTTGGCAGACAAAGACAAAATATGTTTTTTTACCCATAGTGAGTGCGTTTATATATGTAAATCATAGCCTCTTTGGCCATTTTGGTTTAGATTTTCCTAAAAAAAGCTTCATCCTCTGTCTGTTTACTTGTCGATTAGAATTTTGACAGTAGAAGAATCAAATCCTACTGCAGTGCTTAGGATGACACTGCTGAAAAAACTGTGAAAACTCTCAATTTTCAAGTGAATAACACCTGACTACTTTTGAGTTGGGACTTCTTCAACCAAAATATTCAAAATAACTGAAAAAACTGAGCAAGTATATTTTATAACCTCCTTATGTGAGACTTATTCCTTAGGCATACCTAAAATTCTAACATATTTCTTCAATCTGAAGTCCCAAGTCCACACACCTTTTTTTTAAATATGTAAGTACATTAACCTTTTGACTGTATTTCCCCATTATGAAACTCTTAAGACTTCAGCTGCTGTGTTTGTAATTCTAGTGAATATAATGGCAATTGTTTAAACTGAGAATCTACTATTAATTATTTCTTTTATTTGAGTAATGTTTGCTTTCAGAACGTCATCTGCTTCCATCTGCATTGGAAGCTAGTCAGCCCTGTCCTTTAGTTTGTAAACCCATATATGGGTAAGGTGGAGGTTCCATTCCAAATCAGTTTGCATTTCTTTCAGTTCAGAAGTTGCTGTAAAAGAACAGTGAGGAGTTACATGTCTGTTTCAAGAGGAATGAAGAAAAAAGTAGAAAAACAAGAGAGGAGCCAAATTGATCTATTGCTGGAAGAACTACTTTAGATGTTTGGACTTCTTGAACTGCTGAAGGAATGCTGTTTGGTGCAGTTTTCCTCCTGGAAGCAGCTGCTTTTTATGGACCTCAGTACTGTGGAGAATTCTAGAGATTATCTTGTGATGTTATGTGATCCTATCTCGCCTACATTCTGACTGATGGGTTCGGAGCCGATCCCTCGGCTCCGACTCGGCACGCTTATGCCAAAGAGCGAAGTCTCTTATTGGCTGAGCTTACTATATCCCAGGATGCACCACTACCAGTCCCCCAGATCTCATTTGCCGCTAACTTGCGAAGATGTGGTCTCGAGCTGGCTGAGCTGAGTAGTATTTTACTAACTTTTTTCTGTCAGAAATTTGCTGTTCTTGTCATAAAAAGCTGTTTTAATGGCTACTCTTTCCTTTTGTGTGTGATTGGAGTTTTTTTTTGTGAGAAACTTTGTAGTGTGATTGGGCGTTGGTTCTGATTTCAGGCCTCCTTCATCTTAGGGCCTTCCCGGTCAGTCAACCCCTCTCAAACCTTAGGGGTTTTTATAATCCCCTTGAGTTAATTGTTTCCGGATTGTTTACCTAATCGGCAGCTGTAAACTGATTTTTGGTAGTGTCAGTTAAATCAGAAAGTCAAGTGGATAGTGTTGTTTTTTCGGTCAGGGAATTACTGCATTATTGTTATAATGTCTCAGAATCCTAGGCCTTCGGGCTTTAAAAAATGCACCAAATGTAATTTTAAGATGTCAATCACAGATGATCACTCTCTCTGTGTTTATTGTTTGGGTGCAAAACATTTACAAGAGTCATGCAGTGTATGTCACGCTTTTTCCTCGAGGGTCCTCCAGGAGAGGAAAAATAAACTCATTCTTAAAGGCTTAATAAAACCCTCCTTTGAAGAAGCTTTAGCATCCTCTCCTTCTCCAGCTAAAAGAAAAGGGCGTCGGCTCCGACCAGTCCGTCGGATCCGACCGCCAAAAGACATAGGCAGGCTTCTCCTTCGGCTCCAAGGACTTCGGAGCCGAGGGCGGAACGGTCTGCCTCGATGCCACCAGTCTCGACTCCTCTGGCTTCGGAGCCGATGGCTGGGGCATCGAGAGGCGGGTCACCTTCGTCGGCTCCACTGGTCTCGGAGCCGACAAAGGTTGCCCGCTCAGACACTTCCTCCTCGGCGCCGAAGTCCTCCTCGGCACCGATGGAAACTAGTGTGGGTATTCCTTCGGCGCCGATAGTCATCGGGTCACCTCGGAGCCGGTCCCCTAGCCCTTTGGGGCCGTTGGAGAGGCCATCTCGAACCCATTCAGTATCCTCTCGGTCATCGAGGATGTCGGATTCAGATATAGACAGGGTGCTCCAAAGACTGTTCCAGTCCCCAGTCTTTCAAAAATTTGTTTCGGCTCCGACCCAGTTGGCTTCGGAGCCGATGGCCCATGCCCATGTCATTGCTATTCCTCCTCCGACTGCTTCGGCTCCGTCGGAGCAGGTGCTGTTGGAGCCGGTGGAGATCTTAGGGTCGGCTCCGACCCTTACTCCAACCCCGGCCTTCGGGTCCGAGTTTGGTACACGGACTTCTTCGGCTGGACCTGGGGTGATGTTTGGGACCTATGCTATCGGTTCCGAGCCTCCCTCTCGGTGCTTCGGCTGCGGGACTTCCGTCTGCTATCATGGCTCCGGGGACCGGACACTCCCAGGATTCTGGGTGTCCAGCTTTCAGAGCTATGAGGAGTGCCTTGGCCAAGTCTTCTTGCCATCTCCCGGCTTTACCAGCACCTTCCTGGGCGTGGAAACTGGGTCTTTGGCAGTTCCCTGTCCGTAGGCAGCGGAGCCCTGGGCCTGAGGTTACCCCATTGGGGTTCCCTCCTCCTGAGGGTTCTTGAGTTGTCTTCAGAGGAACCCCAAGGAAGAGATCGTGCAAGAGGAAGCACGTGGACTCCCGAGTCTATTACATCTGACACTGATCTTGATGATGCGGAGGGGTCCCAGTCGTCCTCGGAAGATGTCTCATTTGCAGACATCTTAGAGATCCTCAAACAACGAGGCGGCTGGATATCCAAACCCCCCTCTGCTGATGAGTCAGTGCTCCTCAAGGCCTTTGGGGCTCAGCCCTCCGCCTCCTGGGTGTCTCCGCCCTTGACGAGCTCCTGGATTTAGTTTGTCGGGCGTGGGAACATCCAGATACCGTGTAACCAGTCCCTTCTCGTCCTAACAAATTTTTGTCTGCCCCACCCGAGAAGGAGTTCCTGACTAAAGGCGTGGCTGTAGATGCCATGGTGGTGGCATCTGCTACACAACAGGACGTGGCAGAGGCTTCAACGTCCGTCCATCCTCCTAATAAGGAGTCTAGGAGCATGGACCGCACGGAAGCGCACCCTGACTTCAGCGGCCTTTACTTTAAGGTCCCTGAATTATTTGGCACATTTTACCAGACTTCAGAGGGATCTGGTCAAGGAGCTGTCAGATTCCCTCTCGGGTAACCTACCTGAGCAGCTAGCCCAGTCGGTTAGTTCTCAGTTGGCTATCCTTACGTCAATTTCTAACTCGTCCATGAGGCTCATTTCATATGCAGCCGAAGGGGCGGGTAGAGCGGCAGGCACAGGCGTGGCTCTACGGAGACAAGCCTGGCTCCGTTTGTGTCAGTTTGCGGAGGCCTTCAAGTCTTCCTTCGCCGACGCTCCCTTCGATGGGTCCTCTTTGTTTGGACCTAAGGTTAAAGACACCCTAACCCGCTGTGAGCAAGAGGGAAAAACTTTATCTGCCGTAGGTGCCCATTATTCCACTCCCTTTCGGCCTTATCCCAAGGCTAAAGGAGGAGGGAAGATGTGGTTCCGTAAATCACGTAAGTTTTTTCCTCAACAGCAGGAAGATTCCCCTTCCAGAGGCAGAGGACGGGGAAATTTTTCTGGGAGACGCCATCCCAGAGGCGGCAGAGGGCCCCGCAATTCTGGAGACCGCGAGTCCTTTCGTGGCTCTTCAGCCTCCCACACCTCATGAGGGATTGCCCGGCTGTGCTGCTCCGGAGCCAGTCGGGTGCCGTTTTGCCAAGCACCTAAAAGCCTGGGAATCAATCACTCAGGACAGATGGGTGCTTGGATCATTGCCGGAGGTTACACCATCCCATTCACATGCTCACCCCCACCGTCCAAAAAAATCCCGGACCCACCACCCAGTCAAAGGGAAATTGCAGCCGCAGAAGCTTTAAAGCTGCTAGAAAAAGGAGTCATCCAACCGGTCCCCACAGACCAGATCGGATCCGGAAATTACTCGAGGTTCTTTTTAGTGCCAAAAAAGACAGGGGACCTGAGACCAATATTGGATCTCAGCAGACTAAACCAATCCGTCACGAAATCCAAATTCCAAATGGTCACGTTACAATCCATTCTCCCATTGTTGGAGAAGGATGTTTGGATGTGCTCCATAGACCTCAAGGATGCCTATTATCACATACCGATACATCAGGCGTCCAGGAGGTATCTGCGCTTCAGCCTGGGAGACAGTCATTTCCAATTTTGTGCACTGCCCTTTGGTCTCACCACAGCCCCCAGGGTGTTCACCAAGTGTTTGGCAGTAGTGATTGCTCACCTGAGGAGTCTTGGATTCCAAGTGTTTCCCTATCTGGACGACTGGCTCCTGAATGCCACCACCAGGCATCTACTAATGGACAACCTCAAAGCCACCATCTCCCTGGGTGCTACCCCGGGAATTACATTCAATTGGTCAAAGTCTGTCTTGCTGCCCTCTCAGCGCATAAGGTTCATAGGAGCAGAGATAGACTCAAAATTGATGCGCGTTTTTCTTCCTACCGAAAGGATCCAAACTTTACAAGGCCAAGTTCAAGCCCTGATTTCAAGATCCAAAGCCCCAGCCAGGATGGTCCTACAAGTTTTAGGTTCGATGTCTGCCACGGTTCTTCTAGTTCCTCTGGCAAGATTGCACATGAGGATTCTTCAGTGGCTATTGTCAACTCAATGGTCCTTTCAGGACCTTCCCCTCAATCATCCCATTATGATTACAGAAACATGCAAACGGGACCTTCGCTGGTGGCTTCAGACATCCAATCTAAATCAAGGAAGCCCTTTTGTTATTCCCTCTCCAGTGGTCACCCTGATGACAGATGCCTCCCAGATAGGGTGGGGGGGGGGCATTGTCTGGGCAGGTTAGTTCAGGACTCCTGGCTTCCAGACGAAACTCTTCTCCACATCAATGTATTGGAGATGAGGGCTGTACTTCTGTCCCTACAGGCCTTACACAAGTTTCTCCCTCAGGGCATAATCGCCATCCACACAGACAACATGTCGGTGGTCTGGTATCTAAACAAACAAGGAGGGACCAGATCTTACCCCCTTTGCAGAGAGGCCATGAGGGTGTGGGAATGGGCTGTAGCTACCAGCCGTTTCTTGGTAGCGACCCACATTCCGGGGAAATCAAATATATTGGCAGACAGATTAAGCAGAACAATTCTCTCTCCTCACGAGTGGTCCCTAAATGAAACAGTAGCAGCTCAGGTTTTCAGGAGATGGGGGACGCCGTGCTGCGACCTATTTGCAACACCACTAAACACGAAGTGCAAAAGGTTCTTCTCCTTGACTCCACATCAAGGGGAAGCAGCTATGGATGCTCTAGCACAACCTTGGCCAACAGGGCTACTTTATGCCTTTCCTCCGATTCCACTTCTCTCCAAAGTCATTCAGAAAGCTTCTCAATTGGGGTCCACAATGATACTGATTGCTCCATACTGGCCTCGTCAGGTATGGTTTCCTACCTGAAGAAACATGCGGTGGACGATCCTTGGACTTTAGATCTAACTCCGGATCTGCTAATTCATCAGTCGGGACGACAGCATCAGTCCCTACACTCCTTGAAGTTGACAGCTTGGCTCCTCCACTTCCGACTTTAGTCAGAAGTCACACATTAGACCCGGAAGTGATTCACATTTTATCTTCAGCCCACAAACCCACCACTAAGAAATTGTACCTCAGTAAGTGGAAGAGGTTTGCTATCTGGGCTCAACTCAGGGGCTTAGACCCTATCACTGCTCCAATCCCGGAAGTTTTGAAATTCTTAACATCCCTGTTTAATCAAGGATCTTCTGTCTCTACTATTAAAGTCCAACTGGCGGCTATCTCTAAATTCCACGAATCCATGGATCCTCCATTGATGAGCAGCAGACTATTCAAAACTTTCATTAAAGGTGCGGGCCTGTTAAGACCCCCAGTTTTTCATCCTGCGCCTCCGTGGGATCTTGATTTGGTGCTTCGTGCATTAACATCTTCCCCTTTCGAACCGGCTGCTACATGTGAGTTAAAATATCTGTCTTGGAAAACTGCCTTCTTAGTTGCAATTACTAGTGCAAGAAGAGTTTCAGAGCTTCAAGCCCTGTCTATTAAACCACCGTACTTGATTTTCCACAAGGATAGAGTATCACTTAGGCCTAATCCATCCTTTGTCCCAAAGGTCTGTTCTAATCTCTGTCTCCAACAATCTCTAGAGCTACCAGTTTTCTTCCCAAAATTCTCCAATGAAGCAGAATACACTCTCCATAAATTGGATGTTCACAGGCAATTGCGCTTCTATTTAGACAGGACTCAGCAATTTCGTAAGTCAGACCAGTTGTTTGTGTCCTTCTCAGACAATAAATTGGGTAAAACCATCACAAAAGCTACTATCTCCAAATGGATTAGAGATTGTATAACTCAGGCTTATTCTTCTTCAATAAGCAACTTACAACATCTATCAAAGCTCACTCTACCAGAGCTATGGCGACTTCTATAGCTTTTCATTCCAAGCTCGCTATATCGGAGATTTGTGCTGCGGCTACTTGGTCCAATCCGCACACTTTCATTTCCCACTATAAATTGGATGTGGCATCTAAAGGGCGAGCATCATTTGGTTCCACGGTACTCAGGAGTGTTTTCCAGTGAGCCACCCAGGATTCAGGTGCTAGGGACGCTGTCCCATCAGTCAGAATGTAGGCGAGATAGGATCACATAACATCTTTTAGTTATGTACTCACCATAACTTCAGATGTTTGGGATCCATCTCACCTACATTCCTAATACCCACCCTCCTTCCCTCTGCCTTGGAGATCAGAAGAGATTGAACGGTTTGAGTTCTACTGTTTTTATCTTGTTTCATCTGACAATGTTATATAATCAGAGCGTGCATGTGTGCATGTATGCGGACCAACTAGATCTGGGGGACTGGTAGTGGTGCATCCTGGGATATAGTAAGCTCAGCCAATAAGAGACTTCGCTCTTTGGCATAAGCGTGCCGAGTCGGAGCCGAGGGATCGGCTCCGAACCCATCAGTCAGAATGTAGGCGAGATGGATCCCAAACATCTGAAGTTATGGTGAGTACATAACTAAAAGTTTTCTGCAGTAGTGAGTAGAAAGTATTCTAAATTCCTTTCCCTTATTCAGTAGCATGACTTGGAGGACTGCATATTGTTAAAAATACAGGTATGTTAGTATTACCTGAGGAATATTTAAAGGCAGACAACAAGAAAAGGTACCATTTGAAGTTGAAAATGTCTGAGACAGTTCCTAACAGTCTCCTAGTGGGTCATCAAGATGAGCAGACTACATGTCACTGAATCTCCTTTCAAACATCCTGCATCTTGAGGTCATTGAAGCCTTTTTTTTTTCCTATGTTGTCTTCCTGAAGTAACAGCAAAGAAAAATGGATTTTTTTATTTATTTTTAATGAATTCTTCTTAAACACAATATTATTCTTTCATAGACTCTGAAAATGTTTTCGTTTCATCTAACTTTAAAGTACAAATATTGTTCAGTGCTGTTATATAGCGCTTATGCTTGTATCCATCCCTGTATTTACCCCACCATATTTTTTCTTTCGCTGAATTCTGCAGTCTTTTTCTGTGTTTGCTGTTTTTGAGTTACCTTGAATAAACACAAAACATAAAGATATGCAAATGATTAACATTTATTTTTATACTGGCAGAGACATTGACTGGCATCATAATTTGGAAATACCAGGCAAGAGGTCCTTTTTTAAATTTTATGCACTGTTCCACTGTTTGTTTATCTGTATACATGCATTTCTAGAGAAACTCTAGAAAGAATATTGAAAGATTCTTGATTAACTTTTACTAATAAAACTCACTATCTCACATTAAGATGAACATTTTTTCTATATTTAGCAATCTATTGGCAATGCAGTGTCTGATATGCCTGCATAATGCCATCTTCTACATCTTGTGTCAGTATGGACTAACAGAAAGGCTGAAGATGGAAATGCATTTATCTATTATTTTATAAACTAATAACTAGTCTTTTTATTCAGTGCAGTCCTTTTCAGTATATATGACAAAAGGAAAACAAGTTGTGGTATAGTGATGCAGAGGGGTAGTTTAAAATCTTACAGAGAAAATAACAGCCAGTTTAAACATCAGTACATTATTTCAGTTGCATAACAAAATAAAACAGGTAAGAAACAGGTGCAAATACTCACTGTTAACAACAAATATGTTTAGCAAAAGAAATTAAATTTATAATTGAAAGCCAGATACTCCTACCCTGTTCATATAATTTTAACTACCATGGTTTAATCTATAGCTCAGTGGAAAGCATTTTTACACCTGCACTTAAATGTGCTAGTTACATGATCGAACTGTACAAAATTAAAGCAGCGATACATTGTCATCTTTAAATCATTATCATTGTACAGCTTTAATAATGGGGTGAAATCTGAAATCTGTTGCAAATAGTTTGCAAGACTTCTACCACATGCTCACAGATTTGTAGCCTAATTAAGAAAACACTTGCATAAACAGCAAGAAAGATTATTTTTTCTCACCAGTGGAAAAACTAACATTTGTCAGGTAAGTAAATCATTTCTTTGAATGAAGTCTTATTATGAGTCATACTCTTGGAAATGAGCATTTTACTTGACATTTCTTAGGTTAGAACTGCTACTATGAGTACATAAGTAGCATTTTTGAATAGTACTATATAAACCGACTATTTTCCCGGGTTCCTATGAGTTGAACGAAAACGCATTATGTCGAATGTGTTTTTGTCGACACATGTAGAGCAAACAGGCAAAACAGCAAAGCGGCTGTTCAGTGAAATTTTTCCCTGGGAAAGAAGTTGCTTGACCGCTTCGTTGTTTTGCCGTGTTCTGAAGTGTAGTGTGGTCCCTTGTCCGGTATAGCTCCCGAGCATGATTGTGCAACAGTTACTGACCTTAGTTTTACGGTGCAGGTTAAGGTAAGTGCATATGTATGAAAGTGTTTACTGTTGTATATTTTATGTTAAATGTATGGTTGAGTTCCGTGTGTATGTGTTTTCAGTTGTTTACTTTTGTTTTGGGGGGTAGAGTTAGGGTTAAGGTAAGTGTGTATGTGTTTGGAGCTGTTTATGTGAATGTGCGAGAGTTACTGACCATAGGGTTAGGGTGCGGGTTAAGGTAAGTGCATATGGTTTAAAATGTTTATTTTTTTTTTTTTTCATTAAATGTATGTTTAGGTTATGTGCATATGTGTATTTAGTTGTTTACTGGTTTTTGGGAGGGTATAATTAGGATTGGGTATGTGTGTATGTGTTTGGAAGTGTGTAATGTGTTTTTTTTTGTGGGGGTTGGAACAACAATTTCTTTCCCTAGGAAAGAAATCGCTATTCTTCAGCTATGACATTTTCAGCTTTCGCTGAAAATGTGTCGATGTAACATCATTCGCTGCTTTAAGCGTTCGATGTTGTAATATAGACCCATTTTTCCCAGCTTTTGAATTGCATTGTTTGGAATCTTTGTGCTCTATCTTTAATACAATATTGTGTTTGCAAAAGCTCTCTTTTAATAGCTGTTATTAGATCATAACAGTTTCTACGTACTATAAAATTAGTAGATTCAGCACATGAAAAAAACTGACCAATTATCCAGGTAAGGGCAATGGCATGTGCCTGTCATGAAACATCATGACTCAGGCAAAGTTTTTTAAAACCTTAAATGTGTTTAGTTACAAAGTCACTTTACTTGGTGAACTAGCTAAACAGACATAATGAAATAAATAGCGAGTTTCTAAAACAGTTTTAATGAAAACAGATTCAGATCAGCCATGTGACAAATATACTGAGTTCAGGAGCTTCAGTCTGGACATGCAATTTCTTTAGTTAGCCATGTTCTTGCAATGTGCAAAGGGCATTTTCAATTATTCACTGAGGCAGTCAGGAGTGCCATAACTTTAAGTATGAATCGAGTGGCATGACTGAAAAATTTGTCACAGTGTGTTAGATCAATGGTAATTACCACACTGACATGAGTACTGTTATTATTTTACAGGGGCCATGAGCAGGATCAGGGACATGAGGAAATGCAAGCAGCACACTGATCAATACAACAGTGAAATATGGCTCTCTGCGGTCCAGGACTGAGTGTTCAAACCAAGCAAACTATTACAGACTGAACATTGCCTACCTATGATCACAGATACCCTGGAGTGAAAATGTGCAGCAATTGCTCACCTGGATGTTTCATTACTGTAATAACCCTGATCTGCATTTGTAAGAAAAAAACTCCAGTATAAGCCAGCAAATATACTATTTCTTTTCACAGTATTTCAGTTTGTGATTAGTAATAGACTTTTTTTTTTTTAAAGTAGTGTTGTATGCATAAAGTTTAACACAAATTGTGTGACCTCTGTGGTTACAAACACCAACAGTTCACTAACTCATTACAAGAATAATGGGCAGCTGAAACACATTTTACAATAGAACAATAAATGGAAAAACTGATGCACCAAGAAACAGGGACGGCCTAAATGCATGACAGTCTAAGATCTAAGAACCTTTCATTCCAGGAGTTTACACTCTGAATTGCCATTCTGATCTGTGAACCAGACCTACTTAAATGGCTTATCTGTTCACACTACGTACATAGTAATGTCTCAGTGCCACAGAAGGACAGAGGTAGAAACAGACTATTAGCAACATTCATAAATACCTAGACATTTAAATATTAGCAGTGGTATTTGTAATGAGTTATTTCTGCTGTTCAAAAGCATTACAATCAGTGATGTGCTTTGCGGTTCTTTTAACATTTTTGTGCTATTCAGTTTGGTTTTCTTTTTGAGTTGAGTGATTTTTTACTCATTTCCATTGAAGTTAGCACAAGTATTCAGGAATACTTTAGAAATATTCAGTGTAATAATCTGTCTAAGACTTATTTCACATACAGACACGAGAACATTTCTCAGTCAGATCACTATAGTCACTGTGACAGCTGCTCTTCAGTATTCTCCATACAAGAATCATTAGTGCGATGACTTTTGTTATGAAGACATCAACATGATGTTTGCATTATGTTAATATCCAATTAGATTACAACAACAGATGCATGTGATCTTTACATTAGGACTAGTATATGATGTCCAGTTCTTCAGGCATACTGCTTTAAGCATAGGCCTCTTCATTCAGCCATTACTGATAGCATGTGAACAAAAGTTGTATACGTCTATTAAAGGGTATTAAAATTAAAACCTACTTTTGACACCAAAAGCTATTTTCTTTCTTAGCTGTGACTGTGAAACACCTGAAACTGGAACACAGGAGAAAAACAATTTATTTATTCTGTTACATATTGCTAAAGTGCCATAGATATTTGCAGGTACAAACTATTTTTTTTGTAAATTTAAAAGTAAAACCTGCTGGAAAACATCTGCTTTTTTATGTTATTGTTTGCCCCAATCCTGCTAGCTATTAAGGGATTATGATTGGAAGAGTTAGAATTAGCCTGGCAAATCAAATTAAATGCTTACAATCACCCTGGGCTGAATGAAACATGCTCAGTAAGTAGTATTCTTAAACTAAAGAGCCTTAGGCTTTAATCCTATGGCAGGGGAACGTTGGGTCTTGTTTCATATTTACATTAGATTATGTATTTAGGTTTGTTATATGGCTTCAATTTATTTTATTTGTTTAGTTTTTTATTATTTTCTTAGCTACTTTTATTCATTTACATGTATTATTTTTATGAACTCGACATTAATTATTTATTTGTCATGTCATATATAGTGCGTTATGTAACAGGGTATATTATGCTGTTGTTTTTGGATTATTGTATTACAGTATTTTAACACTTTTATTTTAGCATTGTTTTATGCTACTAGTGGCTGGCTAGGGCTGGTGACTTTAAGGAAGTAGTAAAACAATTACTGAAATAATTATTTCTCTATATGAACGGCGATTGGCTCAGTAGTGATTGACTGTGTATATTTAAACATTTGTAAATAATTAACATGGTTTCTGAGGAAGTTTGCGCATTTTAGCAGATGAAAAGCATTTCAATAAAAGTATTTCAACCTGGGACATTTTTTTGCTTAACCCTGCTGCAGTGTCTAAATCTTTGGTTGGTGTTTCAAGTTTTAACAGTTTGTCAAGCTATTAAGAGATCCCTAACCAGATATGGACATTCTGTCTTTTTCCAGGAATTTTAACTGGATTCAGAGCAAGAGCAGTCCAGAGGGAGATGCCCCTCACCCAGCTATGAGGGTATTTATGTCCTTGCTGGCATTCCAACTATGGGGTCATTTATAAGGGCATAACCCTAGCATTGTGTGGGGGTACATGGAATCTGCATCATCCAAGTGGCTTTCAATTGCTTCTTCCTGTGAGTGCACATTTCCACACACCCATGTTGATAGCTACTACCAGGAAGTGGGTTGCTAAGCCTAACACCTGCTTCCAGGCTGCACATTTGCAAGGCATCTCCTTGTGGAATGGATTGCAGCAGTGCATGGCTGGCTTTGCCTTGTCTTCTCCTTAATATGGGTGTGCCCATTCTCCGCTGTCAGCTCCATCAAGCACCAGAGCCACAGGCTAATCAAACTTAGGTTGCTTGGACCACAGTCAGGGAATTATGCATTTCTCTTTAGATAGTATACATCTTTCATTCTTAAAATGTTGATTTCCACAGTTTTGTACTTACAACATTGAAACAAGTATAGCTAAAGTGTTTTCATAAAAATTGAAATAATACAGTTTTTGCATTAAACGATTCACTTCACATACAATAATTTCATTTTTTCCATATGTTGCAATGAAAATTAATGAGTCTCATTTAATGCAACTGGACATTCATATCATTACTATATTTATTTATTTATTTTATTTTACATTTGTTAACCGGGGGTGTCTGAGCCGAAAAGGCCTTTTTCAGCAGAGGCCAGGGGAGAAAAGCTCCACAAAGCTGTTACTATAACCATCAAAATTTTTGAAACTGCATAGCAACTTGCCTGCAAACTGGATGTATTGGATCTTGAAGTCTGTGCTGTACCTCATTATGACTGGGTTTGAAGAGAATGTAGAAAAGTATTTAAGTTGCTGTCATTTTGTCAGTGAGGGAATGTTAAATGTATTTTAATACTTTTGACTACAATGAGAAAGCAAAAGACAAGTTAGCAAGTCAGAGAGAAAAATTAAGGAGCAGTTGTGAGCCAAAGAGCAATCTTCCATATGTAAAGCATGTATGTAAGGCACTTCATATGAAAGGATTTTGAGGTCAGTAAATACTTCTGTGGTTGAGCTTAATCACAGAGGGAAAGATTGTAAGATAGCAAAATTGCGTAATTCACTGATAAGTATTATAATTGTGGCTAGTATTAAATGTGATCAAGTCAGAGGCAGTCAGTTAAAAGGATTAGGTGTGACACTTGCTAAGAAAAAGTACAATTTTAAGTTTAGCTTGGAGGTATGGCTGGAGAACTGAAATGTGCAACATAAAGGCTCCTAGTAAAATAATGTCAACAAGACACAGAAAAGTGCAGAAAAATTTCACAAAAAACTCTGTGAAAGAGAAAATTAGCCTATTCAGCAAGAGTTACAAATTGCTGAGTCAAAAGAGTAGATTAAAATAGAAATGATTGGAGGTGCAGCTGGAATGTATAACATGAATGCATTTTTAAGCTAGACAGTGGTATAAATGCAATATTTTGTCAAACAGCACATATAAGGCGACAACATTATCTTCTGACATAACTTATGCTACAAGCTAAAGCCTTTGGCCACATTTTCCTTAAATGAGTATGAGTACAAAAAGTGAGGTACTGTTCAAGGACGTGCTTGGAAATTCAGATACAGCAACGGAATATAATGCACTATAATAATTACTATAAACATGGCACAATCAAACTAATTCACAGAGTAAAGATGCAGAAAAAATTGCTGACTCATGAAGGAAGCAAGACTAATTTCTCTGATAGCAAACTGAATGTTTCTGATATTGCCCTAATGAAAAGAAGAAAGGCAGTTGGAAAGGCAGCACACGTTTAGAGTCAATGCCAACTCCAATGTTTCCTCGGGGCAGTTTCCAGAAGCTGCAATATCTATCAACTCTCTTAACATTTGAAAAGTATTCTTAGACATCAAAAGCTTCTTGGTGAGTGTTTGCTATATTTTGTCTGTGCAGTGTTTAAAATGGATATTGTTTGTTCTGCTTCTTATGAGGCTGCATTATGGGGTCGTGTTGTTTCTTCCAGTTGTCCAGCTGCTTGGTTTAAGCTACTGAGGTTATATTTTGTTCGCTGAAGTATTGCAGTAGAAATTGCAACAGAAAGTATAGTTGCATAAAATCTTAAATAACAGTAGGTGTCCTTCTTTTCACTCTTGCAGTATTCATACCATGTGAGATCTTCTGCCAAGGATAGCCCAACATCCAGCCAGTATACCAAAGCTTTTACATTTTTCTAGCATCATACATCGGTTATATGCCCCTCTTGCAGGTGAGGGCATGAATGTGATGTATGTATGCTTCATACTCAGAAATAAAGTGCCACAGGAGAACCAAGACAGCTCCAGTTGAAAGGAGAACATGCACATTCAGAGGGAAAAAGAAACAGAAGTGAAAGCAAAGACCCTTCGGCCAGCAAAGAATTCCCAACAAAAGAAAGAAAGAAAAGAGGGCAGGAGGTAGGGACTGAATATTGCAACAGTGAAAAGATGGACATCTACTGCTATGGTAAGATTTTGCACCACTGTACTTTGTCCTTCCTTATTACTGTTGCAGTATTCATAACATGTAGGAAACTGCCAAACTACTGAAAAGGATGGAAGGAGGAAGGCACAGAGAAGCCCTCCACAAACCCATAAGGGATAACTCTAGCAAATTCTGCCTTGGCCTTGGAAATGACATTCAACTTGTATTGTTTAGTAAAAGTGTGGAGAGAGGACCATGCAGCAGCTTCAAGGATGGATCAAGTATCCAAACCCATGAAGAAAGCTCCAGAAGAGGTCATTGCACTTGCAGAATGAGCTCAAATTGAAGCAAAAAGCTGTTTTCCATGAAAAGAATAACAAAAAGAAATGGACTTAGAAATCCAGGAGGAGATGGTTTGCTTAGAAACTGTCAAACCTAATGTACTGGGATGAAAAGAAACAAATAAACTGCTCAGATGTGTGAATAGCCTTTGTCTTATCCAGGTAATACCTGAGCTGTCTATGTAGAGCCAAGGTGTGAAGAACCTTCTGACTAGCAGATTATGGAGAAGGAAAAAAGGAAGAAAGCCAAAAAGACTGATTAAGAGACAAAACATTAACCACCTTAGGCATAAAAGAAGGAATAGTACGCAGAGATACCCTGTTCCTATGAAAAAACAAAAAAGGAGGAATCATCATCAGAGCCTGAAGTTCACAAACCCTATTGGTTGAAGTAAGAACAACTAATAAAGTCGTCTTCCAGGTGCAGTGTTGCAAATAACAACTTGGCTCAAAAGGAGCCTGAATCAATTTTCAAGAACAAAATTAATGGAGGAATAGGTTTTCTTGGGGGTCTGATATGAAGGATGCATTTGAGGAATTGTTTGATTGCAAAATGAGAGACAAATGGTGGGTTCATGGGGAGACAAGCAGAGATTTCTGACAAGTGAGCATTAACAAAAGAATGTGCTAGGCCAACATGGAGCAGTTCACACAAGTAAGAAAGTACCAAAGGGACCGCCACTAAGAAGGGATCCTGGTGATGCTTGAGACACCAAACAAAAAAATCTCTTCCATTTAGCAATATAGAATTTTCTGGTAGTGTGTTTCCTGGTCTCTTGCAGAATCTTAAGCATGTCCTCAGAAAAGTGGTGTCTAAAAGGCATTAAAATCCTATCACCCAAAATGTCAGTTGAAGAGTGGGCAAGTGAAAGTGAATGAGCGACCCCTTGTCTTGTGTGAGAATATCTATCCAATGAGGTAATTTGTGCTGACTATCCCTGGCCATGTAAAAGAGAAGGGGGAGCTAATGGTGTTGAGTTCTGAAGGGATGTAGAGCACCTCAAGGGTTACCTGATGGTGGATAGCCAAATCCTAGGCCTGAAGTGGCTGGGAGTTAGCATAAAGATTAAGGAGTTTACCTTATAGACACAAGATGAAGGGTTTGATTCTCACCATTGAGAGACATGGCTAGGCTTAAAAAGGCCCCCCTAGGATCATTAGCCTAGTAATTACCTATGAACTCATAAACCTATGAAGAACTAATCTGCAAAGAAGATAAGACCTTGTGCCCCCCTGCTTGTTGACATACCATGTGACTGTGGCATTGTCTGTAAAGACCTTTAAAGGGCCTGGAGACCAAAGAGAATGGAAGGCCTGAAGAACAAATATGAGTGCTCTCATCTGTTTTATGTTGATGTGGTCTGACATCTGATAAAGAGGCCATAGAAACTGAAGCCTCAGGATATTGGAAGAGGCTCTCCACCCCAGACCAGAGGTGTCTGTGAATGGCTCTTAAGTAGGGGTAGGGATCTGAAAAGGCAGTCCCGGATTGAGGAAAATCTGCTGAATCAACCAGTGAAATTTGAGTTTGAAACAATTAAGTAAGCACACTGGAAACTCTAGAGGGTGGCAATGCTGGAATCAAACCACCTTCAGGTACCACTGAAGTTCCTAATGTAAAGCTTGGCAAAGTGAAGCATGTGAATGGTAGATCCCATGAATCTCAAGGCTCTGAGAACTTCCTTTGCAGAAATGAGAAAAAGGGGAAGCAGAAACTGGAAGTGGATTGTCAGAGACAAAGGAAGAGAAGCCAACATTGGAATGGTTTGGATTCTGCAACTCAGAAAAAAAGTGCTCTTGTGAAAGAGCCAGACTTGACTTCTTGAGACTTATTGTGAATGCCAGACAGTACAGAAGGAGGATGGTGAAGTGCAGATCCTGTAATAGGCCTGACTGATAGGGAGCCTGGCAGCTTATCCAGATATGGGAATATCTTGTTTCTCTAAAGCCTACAAAAGGCTATGACAGGGGCCATACATTTAGTGAACACCCTTGGGAATGTAGAAAGACCAAAGGGCAAACCACAGAACTGAAAATGAGAGAAAGAAACAGAGAAATATAAAAGATTCCTCAACTGAGGGTGAATGGGAATATGTACTGTAGATAGGAAATATTTAGATCTGGAAGACCAGAAAAACCTGTGCAATGAAGAGAAACAGAGTCTGGAGGCAAAGCGTCCAGAAAGACAAAATCTTTAGAACAATATGTAGAAAGGAGAGGTCTAGGACTGGTCTCCAAGATCCTTCTTTTCAGGGAACTAGAAACATTCTGGAGTAAAACCATGTTCCTCTTCGGGATTCAGGAATGAGCTGAATGGTGTTCTTATCCAGTAAATTCTGTAGAACCCCAGAAAAATGAGGAAGTTGGTCTGGAAGAGGTTGAAGAAGGCTAAAAAGTGGAAAGGGATTTCCATACAATAAAATGACCATGAGGGATAATGGACAGACCACAGGAGTCTGAAGTAATCTGTTTCCAGACAGGGAGAAACAGGAAAAGACAAGGAGACAGGAGAGCCTGGCTGAGGGGAAGGGGAAAAACTACATCAGATTTGCCTTGAAAAGGAATTTTTTGAGTTTTAGAAGTCTGGGTGAGTTTACCAGAGAACATATGTTTAGGAATCATCTTCCCCTTGGAACGCTGATGAAGCTGCCTATCCACAAAGGCAGACTTAGAAGAATAGTTTCTCTGAATTACGGTATAACAGAAATAAAGGTTTGTTTTAAGATCCTACATCACTTTACCTTTGTCTTGTAGAGTTTTGAGCAAGTCAGCAGCAGCTGTACCAAAGAGATTCTGATTGTCCAAAGCAGCATCTAGGAGCTTAGCCATAATATCATCAGGTAAAGCTTGCAGGCAAAGCCAAGAGCACCTCCTTACAGACTATGCATCAACTGCATCATAACTACATTTGATGGAGTGAAAGGCAACCTGAGAGATAGAACTCAATAAAGAGAGGGCAGCAATCTTATTTTCAGTGTCAGGAAGGTTAGAGAACACCCCCAAGTTTGGACAAAAGGGCCAAAACACTCCTGGTCATATAGGTTTGTTAATTAATTACCCTGAAGGGCAGAGTGGCAGAAGTGTACATTACCCCTAACCCACCTCTCCATAGCCTGACTGTCTTTATCAGAAGGAAGAAGTTTGGAAGAGGGCAAAAGCTTGAATGGCTTGTCAGCAAAAAGAAAGTCAACAGGAGGGTCTGAAGGAGGACAATTGTGCTTAAAGGCTTCAGGTGCCTCATAAAAATGGTTTTCTTAGGGGCCAGAAGTTGGGAATCAGGATCCAAAGAGGCAGCTTCAAATGTACTGAACAAGGCACTGAACATGGGGGAACAGCAGAAGGTTTAGGAAATTCTATCTGCAAGGGCTCATAATACCACTTTTGAATATACAAGACTTGTGAGCAATCCCATTTAAAATGCTTCATCGTGTGAACTACTGTGTCCTCAAAGAGAACATCAGAACTCAAGGAATCCTCTTTCTCAGAACCATAGTTCAAAGGTGAGGTAATTTGTGAGGAGTAGGCCAAAGACTAATCCCACTGAATCCATCTCTTTACCTGAAGAATCTGACTCCCTAGTTCTTTTGGTTGTAATAGAGGACCAAGAAGAAGCAGAAACAGATGCCTCCAAAGTGGTCTTAAGGCCACAAGGGCATTGAACAAGCCCTGGCTAAAATCCTGCCATTCTCTTTGAGGATCTTTAGTGATGGGAGGAATGTACATAGCTTTCTGCTTCTTCTTTAGTGGGATATTAGTATTAAACAACCTAGGAGCTCTAAGCCAGGCCTTGACTCAGTAAGGGTAGCAGGGACGTCTTCCCTAACCATAATCTGGGGAATCCCACAAAGCCCTTCAGAAGTGATCAGCCATAGTTCCCTCTCAATGTCTGCAGTGGACATTTGTATTGCCTCAGAGGATGTTTGAGAAGCCAGTTCAATGCTGCCACCAATAGGATTGCTGTAGAGGAAACTGGTGTCGGCACCAGATGGTCTTCAGGGTCTTCATTCACCTAAAGAGAGATGTCCAACAAACATTGGACAGCAGCAGAGTCAATCTGAGACTTCTTGGTTTTCTTTTTAAGAGATGGCTGTACCTCAGGGCAGGTACATTTGGCCATGGTCAAAAGTCTGAGACACTGGTTCTCAAGGTAAATGAATAAAGAGGGCAGATAGTTGGGAAGAGTTTTGGGAACAAAAGCTTGATAAATGGTAAGCTGGGTATGATCATGTAAAGCATCTAAACATTTCTTGTGATGCTCCTTATGGGGAATCTGCCTCCCACACTGACTTTTTTTCTTCCTGGATGACATGAACATTAAGTACACAAACAAAGGAAGAAAAAGAAGGAACCCCAAAGGGACAGTTATCTGTGAATGCCTTGGTAGATACCAGTTCAGAGAAGGACATTCAGACTGACATTCAACTGTGACATTTGGAAAGGTGGCAAAGAAGGTGCGAGTATGGAACATATCTATGTCACCTTTATTCTCTGCACCTACATGTGGAGCATATGTCTGATGGACAATGCTAGGAGGATGTAAAGACTTTGGTATACTGGCTGGACTTTGGACTATAACAAGAGACTCCACATTTTATAAATATTGCAATAGTGATAAGGAAGGAAATTGAATGAATGTCTTCAAAGGCTTACATTTTTAGTATTGCTGCAAATTCTGCAATGTTACTCATGAGCAGTTGTGAACACTCTCCTTATTATGTTAGCCTATATATTTCAGCTCCTGTGCTATCTTTAAGTTATTTTTCAACTATTTTTAGGATTTGTGTGCCCTTCATTTTCTGTATTGCTTTCATACTTATTTCTTTTTTATTTGCTCTGGGATTTTACCTTTAAGGTATAACAATGGATGAATTCATTATTTCATTGAATTATTGATTTGTGAAAGGATATTTAAATACTGTGGGTGTCTATTTAGTTTGTATCTGAAGAAGTCTGGTAATAGTAGATGAAAAACGCAGTGATTTCAGCTAATGCATTTTATGTGTATGTTTTTATTTTGTATGTAATAAATTTGGTTTGCTGAAGCCTTCGGTTTGTGCTCT
The DNA here is from genome assembly GCF_019279795.1 of Protopterus annectens. Lineage (NCBI taxonomy): Eukaryota > Metazoa > Chordata > Ceratodontiformes > Protopteridae > Protopterus > Protopterus annectens. The sequence goes on along the minus strand of NC_056744.1, from coordinate 1,103,054,334 downwards.
CCTGGCTGCTCCATATTAGTGCCTTTTTATTGGTTTTATTTCTGTTTATCAAGCCTTTGGCTGGAGAGTTTGCCTCCTGTTCTACTTTTATTTTTCAATGATCTTTACTTTTTTGCAGTTTATCTACAAAAAAAATGATTATAGCAATCTGAACAATCTGCCAGCTGCAATGTTTCTGCCTTCCGTGCCTTCCATGGAGTTTAATATCATGGCATTTTGACCTTTACAATGGAACCTTGAGTCTTTTGTTCTCATTATGTATCCATTTGCTGTATTTGCAAGGTGACCTGATTGACTGGATTTAGATCAGATTTCTGCTATCCAGATGAATACCACTATTGGCTGAATTTTTTTTTTCTCAGCCTACAGTTGCATTTACTGTGGAAATATGTCCTGGCTATTTATCTAAATTAGATAATTTGTCTAATTTGTTGTCAAGCCAGACATCTGTGAAAATTAAGGTAAAAGGGCTCTAGAAATCCTTACTAATAGCAGGAAGTGATGGGGTGTCTACTGACTTGCTCAAAATTATGCAAAATTATATTATTATAGCGCTGCTTGGGATATGAAATGGACATAAAAATGTATTTATTTATCCTTTCATTTGTTGACCAGGTTAATCCCACTAGGCTAGTGACATCTTTTCAGGGGAGACCTGAGGTGATAGTCATACTACTAGGACAATTTAGTCTTGACATTGAGGAACTTCCTGTAGGTGTTATGGGATCTTTTACATCCATCTGAGCTACCACCAACTTAAACAGATGGGACCTCTGTTTAACATTTTATCCAAAGGACAACACACACATACACACACACACACACACACACACACACACACACACACACACACACACACACACACACACACACACAGCACCCTACCTTCTTCTTTTGCTGCACTGCAGCATCAACAATCTATCTGTCTGGTGTGGGGAATAGAGCCCAAAGCCTTCTGCATTATGGTGAGTGTGCTATCCGTTGAGCCACTGATTATATTCCAATCTCATAAAAAGGCACAGGTAAAGCTTTCTCAAATTCTCAAACAATTGCACTTTTTTCACACCTTAGCAAGTCAGTGTTCAATAATCTACAATCTAGACTCCATCAATATATGAAGTAGGAACTGCCAGAGGCACGAGCTGGTTTTAGAAGGGGCAAAAGCATCAAAAATCAAGATCAAAGATCAAATAGCTGTGTCTCCTGTATTACAGTGAAAACAAGTCAGTTTCAGAAAAAAAAATGTTTACTTCTGCTTCACTGGCTACTTGACAGAGTCGGCCATAATAAACTGTGTTAAGTTCTTAGAGAAGTAGGGATACTGTGACACTTTATTTGCCTCCAGAGAAGTTTGTATGTAGAACAAGAAACAACAGACTTAAATATGAAATAACTGACTGGTTTGTGGTTGGGAATACCATCTGATAAGGTTGTGTATTGCTGCTTAGTAAGTTTATATGCACAATATATTATTGAAATGCAGTTGAAATCAGTACCGCAGTGGTGGTGTTGCCGTAGCGTTGTTGCCTCACAGTAAGACGCTGTCCAGTTTGTTTCTCAGCTAGAGCGTCTTCTGCATGGAGACATGTGTGAATAGGCATACCTTCGTTGAAGGTTGTGCGTCAGGCCTGGCAAGCTGGTAAGTAAAAATCAACTGCCAATCATTAGCGGACCGGAGTTCTGCTGTGGCGACCCCTAACCGGGAAAAGCCGAAAGACGCAAGCAAGTTGAAATCAGTTAGATGATCACATGCTGGAATTAGAATTTCCAGAAAAACAATTAATGAGCTCCAGTATGCAGACGATATCCTATAAGTCCACCAGGGAGGTCAACTGTCTCCCAGAGAGGGGATCCTTTAGAAAGGCTCGATATTTTTATAGATCTTTGTTTGCAGCCTTTTGTTACTTCACTGGATCCTTATCCTAGGGATAGTTGACATTTAATACAGAAACTAAAATATATCATTTGGCAGGATAATTCCCTTTTTTTTTTTTTTTTTTTTTTTTGCAGTGAATGTTCTAGCTATCCTAGCAGCCATTTCACATTTTTGTACTTTATCTTCTAATCTTCTTGCTTTTCTTTTGTGCATGTTTTTATTTTAGTGGTGATATGTATTTATAGTTAAGTGGAACAGAGATGGGGGCTAAGTTTTCCTCAAGTTATGCAAACTAATTTATGGCTTTTTTTGTACACCATATATTTATTTAGATTTTTGTTTTAGAAATCAGGTTAGTTTTATAATCATTATTTTATAGTGGAAATTACTAAAAATTATTTAATTTTTTTTGATAAATTTTGTCATAACACATATTTAACTGTCTTCTTGCAATTGTCAGGAGGATGCAACTGAATATTTGGATTTGCTTCTCTATGGAAAAGATATCAGTATAATGACAAAACTATTTAGAAAACTTACTATGGGTAACACCTTTCATTTAGCCTCTAGTGTACAGTATCGACGTTTAGTAAAATCATTCCCTTAAAGAGAATTTGTTAGAGCTCACATGATAAGGCCAGAGGATGAGGACTGCAGCCTTGGATATTTGGCACCTTCTTTCAACTAGGGTTTTAGTATATAAATGCATACATACAAATATTTCAGACACAGGCAATATAACAAAACAGGTCTACTACAGATGATGAAACTTTTAAAACACTGACTTTCATATGGCCAAGACCATATGATTGATGTTTCAAAAGTTTGTACACCTGATAAAAGAAATAAAACAAAGCAAAAAAGAATTCTTGGACATTTTTGCAGGGGTCAAGCCACCCTGCACCCCCCCCCACACCCCCTGCTATTTAAATATACCAACTCCAAGATTGCACTATAGCGAGGAAAAGAGAAATTTCCTCATTCCTCACTATACGGAGATCACTGTTCAGAATGTTTGAAGTTTTAAATCTTCGATCTTATGTGGCAATTGAGCTTGGCTGCTAACTTATACACTAGTTTGAATGATTTTATATCTATTGCACCAGCATTAAAAGAAAAAGCTGGGAAAATATAATGTAAACTTGACATTTTCATACTTTTATAATGCATTTTTCTTATTGTCAACATATTCATAGGTTTTTAAAAAAATGTTTAATACAGATGCCTTTAATTTTGAGTTGTATTGGCATTAAGTCATTAATTTATTCAAGGCAAAGGACAGTGATTGGTGTGCTTTTAACCTATTGGTAATGTTTTTAGTGTATTTAAAAGCTTGGCTGTTTGTACCTCTTGTTCTGATGAAGTCAATTTTTATTTGATGAAAGCGCTTAACTTGGTAATAAAACATTGTGGTTTCCATTTGTCCTCCTGGTGCTTTGTTTGATTTCAGAAAACAAATTTCTACATCTCTCATTCCTATATAGTATTCGACATAGGTTATCTGATGATTTTTTTTCTAGTTTTTGATAACCCCAAACATTCCCAGAGGTAGCTGTCTCTAAATGCCCTATATACCTGAATAAGGTCTCCTCTTCAATATCTACATGAAACATTATACAAGTTCAAATAGTTTATTATTTCATAATAACTTAAATTTTCACATTCAAGGATATTTTGGTATATTTTTGCTGTACTCTTTTCAGTTTACTCTTGCTTGTTTTTATAAAGTTTTCATATTGTTATTCCATATTCTAGTTTTGTTCTAATGTAACTTATAATGGTTTTGTCATTTCTGATTTTTCTGGACTTTATAAATCTTTCTATACAACTTATAATTTGATTACTATCATTAACCAATCAGTTAATATGATTACAAAAACTGGACGGTGGATCTACCCATATACCCATGTCCTTAAATCAGTCTACAGTTTCAATGTGTATTGTATTAAATATTTACCATTCAATCTATGTCTCCCAAATACCCCCAAAAAATCTCATATGCTTAGCATTTGATGTGTTTATCAGCATAAAATGCTCATGTGGACAAATGGTCAATTTAGTTAAGTTCTTTAGCATGCACCATCTGTAACATATGTAATAATTTTTTCCATTTTCAATGATTATCTTTGTTAAAGTAACACTCTGATCTGTTGTAAAAATTGGGAAAAAAGGTTGTAGATGAATGGATGTATTGCAATGGATCTACTTCAGTAGATCGGCTTACCTTAACATCGAAGCCCAGACAACCAAGACGACAACACTGAACTGATCAAAGTACTGATTGTACAAAACATTGTAACCTCACACTGGGAAAACAGTCAGTCATCCATCACCACCACAAAAACAAACCACACTAAATTCAACCCATCCAAATTGGGGTCTTCACCCCCCACAGCCCCCTACTTAAATATACTAACTCTGAGATCTTACTACAGTGTGGAAAAGGTAAAGGTCACCATGTTGGCCAACTCCTTCTTTTCCCATGTTAATCTTATGATATTTTGCCATACAGTACCATGGTCTGTTCAGTGCTGTCGTCTTGCGTATATGAGCTTCTGTCTTTAGGTAAGTCGGTCTAATGAAGTAAACCCACTGCAATATATCTTCTCTTTCCTTGTTTTTACAAGTGTACTCCATCCTGTCTAAATACATGTGCACCCAAAAATTAGACTTGGATATTCTACACATTTCCACTTTTTAAAATGGGCTATTTTTTTCATGCAGCTGCTTACGCACAAAAAATCTTTTCATTCACACTGACCTGACTCTCCTTTTTATATGTGATTTGTGAAAAATACATCCTAAGACCTGTACAACTTATACTATCTAAGAAGACTATAAGTTCCCTAATATCAGTCAGAAAGTCCTTAGAGATGACAACATTTGTAGAAACATTAATAAAAAACAGCTCCTTGCATTAAGGCATTCTAAGGCCCTATGCACATTCTGTATTTTTGCACCTGGCAAGAATAAAACTATTTCATGTTCATTATCTTGTCTGTGAATGTAAAGTATAGGTTCCTCTAATAACTGAATATCCAATTAGTAGTGTGTCATTTCTGACCAGTTCTGAAGTATCTCCTAGTTCTGATTCAGTAATGTCTGCTCTATCAATTGTCACAAAGACATTATCTGGCTTATTTCATTTGCAAGCATAACATTCTTATCCATCTGTATTTGTACTGCTACAACTGGAGCCATTCTGTCAGCTTCAGTCTTTCTCCTCATTTTTCTTACAGTAATATTCTTCAGTCCTTCCACTTTCAGACTTGATTTCTGCCTTTTAGGTCACTCGTGCCCCTTTTTTCTACATCCCTTTTGGAAAAATTACGCCATTTTATGAAGACTGAACATTTTCTTATTGAAGAATGTTAACATTCCCTGTAATCTGTGTGTTAACATAAAATAGTAGAATCTCCTAGTTCTGATTCAGTAATGTCTGCTCTATCAATTGTCACAAAGACATGATCTGGCTTATTTCATTTGCAAGCATAACATTCTTATCCAGCTGTATTTGTACTGCTACAACTGGAGCCATTCTGTCAGCTTCAGTCTTTCTCCTCATTTTTCTTACAGTAATATTCTTCAGTCCTTCCACTTTCAGACTTGATTTCTGCCTTTTAGGTCACTCTTGCCTCTTTTTTCTACATCCCTTTTGGAAAAATTATGCCATTTTATGAACACTGAACATTTTCTTATTGAAGAATGTTAACATTCCCTGTAATCTGTGTGTTAACATAAAATAGTAGTATGCTTTTTAGTATATATATTCTGTTTTCATTATAGACATTAATCCATTTATTTTTTTTTCCTAGTTATTTGTTGGGAATTCTTCCTTTCTTTCTTTTGTTTTCTTCTACATTCTTTGAATCTTCAGATTGCTGAGTACTTGCATCATGAATTCCAAGGTTGTCATCGATAGTATAATGTTTAATAGAGGTTGTGTGATCTTTATTGACAGTGGACACATAAGTTCTTAAATGTGTTTGATTTGCACTTTTCTTAATATTATTTATTTATTTAACTCAGTTATTAATATATGTACCAACAGTTTCCAAACAGTGACAATTGCACAAGTGTAATCATCATCAGTAAGTCTAGATTTTACTACTAATACTAGTAAAAAAATCATTCAGCTTTTGACATGAAGAACATACATCTCCAATGTTATCAGGTATATACATTGCATTTAGTACACTGTGCAAGATACTTGTGCTTTAACAAATTGTTAATGGCATACTCATTTAAGGAAGCCATTTTCAGCTACAAATGATTAAAAAAATTTAAAACAAAATAATTGTTGAAATTTTTTTAAAAAGTTAGTACTTTAAGTCAAATTGTATGTGGGAATTACACAAACATTAAGCAACCAAATATTAAATTAAGTAGACTGAACTAACCTTGTACAAGGAGAAGTAATTAATTTTGACCTACTATACCTGTTGTGCCAGTCACTCTAAAATGCCAAATGTCCTTTACATCACTCAAATGTGTACAGTAGCTTCTGTTCACTATCACTCAGAGTCAAACCTCATTACAGTACAAATCAGAGGTAAAAATAAAATGTATATCAAAGTACCTCTTCTCATATCAAGTAGTTGCACAAGATATCACAAACTAGCACTGGGTTGTTTCAGATAAGTTCTATGTTGTTTTAATACAGGCTGTGAGAATGTATAGGTGTATAGGCCTGTTAGGATGGCCAGAGTTTACCTGCCTACAATCTAGCTCTTTCTAAAAACAAACCATTGAAAATCAGACGTAAAAATTAAAATATAAAACAAAGTAAATTTTCTCTTATCAAGCTGTTGTACAATAAATCTCAAACCACCACTGGATTGTTTCAGATAAGTATAAAATGCCTTTCCTCTTCAGGTGTGTTCTGTTCGTGCTGGTGAAGGGAAACATAATTTTAGAAAGAAGATTAGCATTTCTGGAAATAAAGAAGAGTATATTTTATTATAAGATATACCCCTTTTGTTGAATGTGTTACCTGCATTGTTAAATAACATTGGTTTATCCTTCTTGGTGACAACAATGTGTCCATTAAACTTAGGGCATTATGTAAAATTACTTATTCACCACTCTGCCTCCTTAATTGATGGTTTGGTTCATTTGGTCATGTTTCCTGTTTCATCTGAAATTTCTCTTAAGTGTAAGGGATACTAATTTTGCATTTTTTTTTTCAGATTATCGGCTGGCACAATATATCAAAGGAAATAACACAGTAGCCTGAGAGACTTCTGTTTTCATTAAGGGGTAGTCTATTGTATTAAGAGTCCCTCTAATAAATATTACATAGGGCAGACATTAGGAGTAGTTAGAAAAAAGAATATTATAATGTTTTAGATATGTGAGAATATTAAAGGGGATGATATAAATCTGTTGCATGAGGAGGCCGAATATAAGTGTATTAATAAATTTAGAGCTGGCAAATATCCTGGGTTAAATGGGATAGTTAGTATTAAACCAATCCTGAAACTAAAGGAAGTGATGTCATATTATTTTAGTATACAAAGGTGTGTGAAATGTAATGATTTGCTAGGCACTTGAAAAAGCTATATATAACAAAAGCTGTATATTTATTTCACTTGTTTTAGTAAAGTGATAGTGATTCGTTACACGTGTTTCCGTGAGCCTTCTTTGGTTTTTGGTTTTAATCTCTTACACATAATGGAAATGCTACTAAACTAGTTGCAAAAACATTTCTAATATTGCAGGTGGGGTGTTACTTGATTTGAGTTTTGTTCTTAAGGATATAATGTGATTTGAGAACGGGTAGGATGTACAGTCTGTTAGGAGGAGCAATACCAAATAAAAGTGCCAAGAGGTGTTTCATGAAATGTAGAGCTAGTAGATATCTACTGATTAGGAGAAAAAGAAATGGGTAATGTGCTCCACCAAATCAAGCTAAAGAGATGAAGTTAACAGGAAGGCATTCATATTTAAAAATGATCAGAAAAAAACATGTGAGCTATAAATGTCTTAGCCAAAAGGTGGGATGTGAAGTTGAGGAAAAGTAGCTTTGCATTGGCATGATAAAAAAGGAAAGGGTAGCATGTACTGTGAGAAATAGTGATATGTATAAGGAAAATGGAGAGGTATGCTCTTTTTAAACTAGTTATGAGTGGAAACATGATTATGTTAATATAGTACACGACTGGATGTGAGGTTCCCCATTACATAGGAAATATGACGCTATCTGAGAAGATAATTGTGTAAAATGGGGGTGGAGGCTAAGACATAAACAGGATAAAAGAGATCAGAAAGATGTTACTTTTAGGTTTGGAGAGCAGAAAGGACAGAAAAAGTTGACTTAAAACTGAGGTGCCAGCACAGAGCTTTTCTCTTCTTCATTAGAAGAAAGATGATAGATTTGAAAGGGGTATGGTTAACAATGTACATGTTTTATTATATGGTTTGCATTGTGTTAGTTAAAAGAAAAAAAAATCATGCTGCCAATTCTCAAATAAACAGAGATAAACAATAAAGTCAAGTAAAGATAAAGGGTCTATATTACCAAATCGAAGCGGCAGAAAGCCGAACACCGTTTCATCGACACATATGTGTCGAACTCCCAGGTAACCGAATGGCCAGATCACCGATTTTTTTCCTATGGAAAAAAATCGGTAGGCCAACTACATACAACACACCAGTACAAACATTATGAAGTGGGGGGCTTCGCCCGCACACCCCCACTAACTATATATACTAACTCCGAGATCACACTACAGTGGGGAAAAGGACAAATTCACAGTGACAGTCAACAGATCCCTAGGGAAAAAATTCAGTGATCCGGTGTTCGGCTTTCTGCAGCATCAATTTACTAATACAGACCTGAGATAAAAGGGGGAAATAGAGAGAGTGCACCTTGAGAAGAATCAGCCTGGAAAAGATAGGTAAGCATAGGTTTGCAGCTAATAACATGGAACGTTAGTGGTCTGAATGACAAAAATAAAGTCAAAAAAGTATTAAAGCATGTAAGAAAAAGTGAGACAGAAATAATGATATTGCAAGAACACATATATCCATCAAACAGCATAGAGAACTAGTTAAGAGAGCATATAGGAAAAAGTTTTATGCAAGTGAAACAGAAGGAAGGAGTTGTAACATTGCTAAAATGGGGAGTCACATATGTATAGAAGAGAAGAAGGTAGATGAGCAAGGAAGATTTGGTTTAATAAAAGGGGATGAGAGAAATTGGAAAGTGGAACTAGGATATTTTTATATCTCTCCCAAAACACGAAGAGCTAAATTGAACAAAATAAAGCAATATAATTTAGCCAAGGGATAGGAGCAAAGGTGAGGGATTGAAACTTAGTCATTGTAAAGGAGGATGTAAAAAGAGGGCTGAGACAGAGAAAGTTGATGTTGGAAGGGAAGGTTCTGAAAATCATTCTGAAAATCTATAAAGTGGTAGACTTTGGGGAAAGCCACCCTGGAAGTAGGAAATATACTTATAACTCAAGTCAGAATGGCACACAATTAAGGCCTGATCAAATTTATATAACTAGGGAGCATGAGTACTTGGTAAAGAGGTTACAGACCAAACCAATACTCCTGTTAGATCATGCATTAGTTGGAGTGGAACTGAGAGATCTAGGCCTTGAGGGGGAGAAAGATACTGGAGGTTTAGGGAGGGCTGGTTAAAGAGTGACAGGAAAAGGGAAAAAGCAAAAAGAATGCTAAAGCAGGTTAATAATAAGCTGGAAGAGAGGTAACCTGATGAGAATGGGTGCTGGGTGTTTTTTAAAGAGGAAGCAAAATATAGGTTGCAAGGACAGGAAAGAAAAAAGAGAATGGAGTGACCAGTTGGCAGTTAGAGACCAGTTGGCATAATAGTTAAGGTCTTCACCACCCATGCACAAGGTACAAGGTTCAGTGCTGACCTCTGACCAATGGCTGTTTGGAGTTTGCATGTTCTCCTTGTGTCTCCATGGAGTCCCTCCCATATCCAAAAAACATGCTGAGTGTTTCCATCTCAAACTCACCAATGAATGGAACTGTGGGCAGCAGCACAGATTCTACATGGTGCCCTATAGAGGGAAGAGTTATACAGACCAACCACTTTGGACATCTACTGTGGTGAGCAGTATCCTCAGGATAGGAGAATATAGATCACAGACTGCGTACAGTGGCAGGGCTATCCCTCAGCAGTGTAAAATATGGCTCTAGGTGATTCAGTCATGTTAACTAATGTTGCCAAAATAGGCATGGGTAGTTACCAGTGATAAGTGGGTTGAGAACCCTACTCTGACCTACTCCAATGGTGGGAGGGGTATATGTGCCCCTATTGGCCAGCATGTGCCTACCATAAAGTCCAACAGTCCTGGGTCAATAAGCTACTGGCCGGCTAGTGTCTAGTTGCCCAGCCTGGGTTACCTGGGATAGCTCTGTTGAGCAAAAGCTGGACATGAAAGCAACCAACCTGCCAAACATGATCTGAGAATTGTTACGCTTAATGTAGGTTCACTGACAGGATGCAGCTTGTAAGTGGATGACATGATGATACAGAGGAGGCTGAGCATACTCTTGTATCCAAGAGACAAGATGTAAGGGCAGTGCAGCAAAGCCACTTGGCTTAGGATCCAGACTCTACTACTCAGGAGGGGGACAGGCTAGAAATGGTGTTGGAATTATGGTGGAATAGAGAGGCTTCAGAAGGCAGTGAGGGATATCATCAGAATTAATGACAGACTCAAGGCAATCAGACTCCAGTGTAATGAAAGGGCAGTATTCATAATCTCAGCCTATGCCCCATAGCAGGGTTGTGATAGTGAGGAAAAGAGTGCATTCAGATAGCAGTTGCAGGACCTACTAGATAAAGCAGGAGAACATGAATTGGTGTTGATAATGGGTGATTTAAAAGCACATATCAGAAAAAAAAACAGAACAGGATATGAGGACTGCATTGGTCCACATGGGTGGGGCAATAGGAATAAAGAAGGAGAAGGCATTCTAGACTTCTGTCTGGCAAGTGACTTAATAGTAGCCAACACATGGTTCAGAAAGAGAGACAGTCACAAGATCACATACAAGAGTAGCCAACCTGCAACTCAGATAGACTTCCACCAGGTAAGGAAAGGCACTGGGGTAGAATCCATGATATCAAAGTCATCCCCAGTGAAACAGTAAACCCACAGAATTAACCACTAGTTGTCACAATCAGCTGCAAGCAGTGGTCAAAGAAGGCTCTAAGGTCAACAGAGACCAGGCTGAAGACCTGGAAGTTGATTGGAAAGAATGTACAGCATTTCAAGGAATTGCTCAGGGCTCTAGCACCCAATAGGTAGAGTTGCGCAAGAATGGCAGCACCTAAGAACAACATGTGTTAGGACTACAGAAAAGATATGTGGCTGAGCCAAGTATGGAAATAAAGTGCATAAGGAAAGCTAGTGGTGGAATACAGAAGTCCAGGAAGTCATGAAAAGAAAGAAGGACTGCAGGAGGAAGTGGGAGATAAGAAAAGACTAACCAAGCTAGGAAGAACTATTAGTTGGCTAACAAAGAAGCTAAGAAAGAAGTTGCAATAGCGAAGAATAGGGTATTGGAGGCTCTCTACCGACTTCTGGAAAGTGACTCAGTAAGTGGCACAAAGAAACTATATCAGGTTCAAGCCAAAGACAGAAAGATAAAGAAGATAGTCAGGCACCCTTCATAAGGGATGCCAGCAACAACCTACTCACTAGTCCACAGGACATCAAAGGCAGATGGAAGTAGAATTTCCAGCAGCTTCTGAATGAAGAAAACTCCACAGAAGTTGTACTACCCCAGAAACAGCCTACGATGAGCAAAGAAGAGGAGCCCACTCTAGAAGAAGTAAGAACAACACTAAGGAAAATGAAGTCAGGGAAAGCAGCAGGCTCAGATGAGGTCACAGCAGATATGATAAAGATGCTGGGTGAGATAGGGGAGAAATAGCTCCTAAGGGTACTCATAGTAGTGTGGAGAGAAAGGCATATTCCAGATGACTGGAGAATAAGTATACTCATGTCAGTATACAAGAACAAAGGGGACATCCACAACTGTGGTCAGTACAGAGCCATCAAACGTCTATCACATTGCATCAAAGTTCTGGAGAGGGTGATTGATAAACAGATATGCAGAGTAGCAGAATATATGATGGGAGATGAACAGTTCAGATTCAGATCAGGATGTAGTACAATTGACCCAATATTTGCAGTGAGACAGACACTTGAGAAGAAGTTAGAGATGAGAAGAGAGTCCAACTGGGTAGTCCTAGACTTGGAGAAAGCATATGACAAGGTCCTAAGAAAGCTGATCTGGGCAGTATTGCAGTGGTTTGAAGTCCCAGAAACATTGGTAGAATTAGTGCAGGCTATTTACCAAGACCCAGTGACTCAAGTATGAACAGTGTTCGGCCTCACAGAGAGGTTCCCAGTGGGAGTGAGGGTACATCAGGGTTCAGCTCTGAGCCTACTGCTGTTCATACTGGTGATGGATTACATTAACACACAGGTCAGAGGGGACAGGTCAACAAAATTGCTGTATGCAGACAATGTGGTATTGCAGGCAGACTCTGAGCAAGAACTTCAGCAAAGCATAGGAGAATGGAATGCAAAACTCAAGCCATATGGGATGAAAGTAAGCACAGATAAGATGATTATAATGACAGGAAATTGGGGAAATCAGAAGAAGCTGAGAATAGAGATAGAAGGGAGGATAGTGGGACAGGTAAACAGCTTCAAGTATCTGGGAGGGGTGGTTGAGGAGAAGGGAAGTCTGAATGAAGAGGTCAAAACTAGAATCAGAGGGGCTGCAGCCAAAAGGCATAGAGTGTCAATTATAGTCTATGACAGAAGAATGCCAAAGTAGCTGAAAAGTAAGGTGTACGACACAGTGGTGCCACCAGTACTACTGTATGGTACAGAAACCTGGGCAGTAATGGCAGAACAGTTGAAGAAGTTAGAGGTGATGGAAATGAAGTTCCTGAGAAGAATCGTAGGATTCACACTGTGGGACAGTCAAAGAAATGAAGATTTAAAAGCAGAAGCCAAAGTAGCTCCAATTGCAGAAAAGATCAAAGAAAAAAGATTACGGTGGTTTGGACACATGAGCAGAAAAGCAGAAGACAATATGGTGAGGAAGATTTGGGACAGACAGGAAGAAGGTAAGAGGAAGCAAGGTCATCCAGCAAACAGGTGGATGGATTGTGTGAAAAAAGATCTGTGACAGTCAGGCATGAGTGTCGAAGAAGGCAGGAGTGTGGCACTGAATTGAGAGAGTTGGCAACAGTTAACATGATACCACAACCCCATGTAGAAAAATGGGGAAAAGGGGGCTGATGATGATGAAGTGAACAAATAAGTAGGAGAGCTGAGATTAAAAAGATTAAAGAGATTCTGGAAAATGATAGGTGCTAAATGCTGAAAAATAAGAAAACTAAAATAGCTTTACAGAAAATGAAGGGAATAAGCTGAGGAATCATTAGAACAAACACAAATGACTTAAAATATTCTACAAAGATTGCGGCCCCCGAGCAACAAAAAATTGACATTATGATTTAGGCAACAATATATGGAGGGAAGTGTTCTAAGGATTAAGGATCTTAGTCACAGAAATTTAGTGAAAGAGCTTAGAGAGATAGGATGGGGGGCATTCCAGGAATGTTATGAGAATTTACATGAACAATAAAAGGGGGTAAAGAACAGGAATGGAAATTGGACAATTTTTCTCAAGAAAGTGCAGATGGCAAGAGTAATAAAGGTAGAAAGTCAAGATTTAATAAGGCCCATATCAATACAGAAAAATAAGAAACAGATAAGCAAGCAGATAAGAGAAAAAGTCACAATTTTGGGACAGTTGTTTTGTTGAAAATTGGAAGGAGCTTAAATCAGAGATTGTACCAAAATAATATAGGATATTCAAGCTAATTTTGGATCCAGTCAAAGTTCCATAAACCTGGCACAGAGCAGTGATATAAGTGATCCTAAAAGAGGGGAAGAGCCGATGTAATCTGGGGTCATATCACTTGATATCATCATTAAACCATGAATATAAAATTGTTGGGGGTATTTTGGCTGAAAGAGTAGCTACAATGCTTACACAGATAAATAATGGGAATCAATGTGGATTTCTAAAGAAGAGACAGACATGTGATAACACTGAAAAGAAATATGGTGCATAGTGCTGCTGAAAAAAAGGGGGGAAAGTGAGTTTTGTTGGGGAAGGATGCAAAGAAACTATGTGATATAGTAACTACAGATAGTGATGTGTAGCATGGAGTTCCCAGAGAAGTTCATTAGATTATTGTAGAAAATTTACAAATGATCTACAATCTGCTGGGAGCAATAGGTTAGTCATTTGCTGATTCTGTATAAAGAGAGAAACGGCTTCAGGTAAAACCCAGGTGCACAAAACCAGAACTATATATAACCAAAAATACACCGAGGTACCACACAATAGTGTCTTGGAGTTTATATCTATGCACATCACTTAGGTCTTTTACCAATAGTTTTGTATATAGTTTTTGTATGCAGTTTTTATATGCAGTTTTTATATGCATTTACACGCAGTATTTTATATGTGTCTTTTATAAGCAGTTTTATCTATATGTAGCCTTCTCTACATTTATAAATTTTATATAGCTTTAATGCCTTAATTGACCTATGACATCAGTGATTGAGTCAATGGTTCCATCTGTATATAAGCAATGGAGTGTTTTATTTTCTTGTCTGATGAAGCAATTAGTTTTGCAAAAGCGCTCCCACTGTTCTTATTTATTTTTTTGTGTTATTAAAGATGCTATTGTGTGGTACCTCGGTGTATTTTTGGTTATATACATTTGCTGATTCTCCCTAATTCTACTTTGTATAATGGTGTGCACACTACTCGGTTGCTCTTACTTAAGTACCTTCTCCCACACTCATTTCTTTTTAAATCCCTACTTTACTTTGCCTTGTAGCTTCTGACATTAAACAGTTTGGTCTCCCTCACAATGTTATTTGTACTTGGCTAAGCTAACCCACACTGATACTGCACAGTCCATCCCACTGTTTCAGTTCCACACTGACCTGAGTAGTGCTGGGCTAGTTGATTTTTTTGTGCTGTCACTGCCTCCTGCTACCTCAGGGCAATCCACTCCATTCACCCTCATTAAGCTCGGGCTCACTCTGCTCCCCTACCCTACCCCCTTTCTTACCCGCCTACTCTTTCATTACATTTATACTCTCCTAGACACTCCCCCTTGCTCTTCATCCAATCACCCTCCCCACTTCCTCCTCTACACTTCCCTTCTGACAAACAGCCTTCACTCTTTTCCCTTACATCACTTTGTCATATTGTCTCCCCTCTTTCTACAAACAATAATCCTATTCCTTCCCTCCCTATTTCTCCTGATTCTAACACAAGCAACAACACTAAATCCAAAGTCATTACCTACCAAAACAAAATTTTAACTCGACATACATGTTTCACTCATTATTCCTATTCCAACATTAGCCCTCGCCTATATTATACAACTCCACTCCTCTGTGCCAAAACTCTAATTCTCTCCTCCAACTATACCTTAAATGATATACCCTACACTCAATAACACTATCTCCTCTATATAATCTCTAAGCCCTCACATATCACACTCCATCTGTTCCATCCCTTTCTTCCCTCATCTGTTCCAGAGATATTCACCCCAACCCAGGGCCCTCTACTACTTTCTTCTCTTCAAAACCTAACTGCCCTAAAAGTTCAAAAACTCTTCACATAACTATTTTACATTTTCAAAGTATCTGTAATAAAACCTCTAAGTTGCTTGCCTGACTCTCTCAAAACAATACCAATATCCTAGCTGCTACAGAAACCTGGTTAAAACCCACTATACAGGACTCTGAATTTCTCTCGCCTAAATTTAGTGTAATTAGGGCAGATAGACATAATACAAAATGGGATGTTGTTGCCATCATCTACCCCAGTACCCTAACATCTCACCATTTACAGATTCTATTCCTCAATTCCAAAATGCTGAGATTCTGATCTTCTTTCTAGAAATCAACTTCTGTAAAAACTTTGTATTATTGTCCTATACATGCCCCCCCCCCCCCTCAGAAATAACATACCAATATTAGAAGATATCCTTTCTTGGATTTCCCATACCATAAAAAATTAAACAATTATCCTTGGTGACATGAATATTGATTGGGCTTCCACTTCCTCCAAACAATTATCCTCCAGCAAAAATATGTTTCACTTTACCCAACTAATCTCTACCACTACTAGGTACAACAACAAAACCATTGAACGTTTCATCCTAGACTGGATTCTTGTCTCATACCCCTCCAAGTACATAACTTCCTGCACCATGTCCAACTCCATTAGTGACCACCTCCCTGCCTATGCTGCCTGAGCCTGTTCATCCTTCCCAAAAGTCCAGAATATCAAACTTGTCCAAAATCTATCAAAATGTAACCCCAACATATTTAATATCCTTTCTTGGATTTCCCATACCATAAAAAATTAAACAATTATCCTTGGTGACATGAATATTGATTGGGCTTCCACTTCCTCCAAACAATTATCCTCCAGCAAAAATATGTTTTACTTTACCCAACTAATCTCTACCACTACTAGGTACAACAACAAAACCAATGAACGTTTTATCCTAGACTGGATTCTTGTCTCATACCCCTCCAAGTACATAACTTCCTGCACCATGTCCACTGAATAGCATTAACTGGAATAGTCTTAAAACTCTTCCATTGAATGATGCTTGCTCTACTTTAATAACTCCTTTCTAAAAATCTTGGATAGCCTGATAACCAGAACCAAAAGAATCAAAATCAACCATGCCTTTTAGTTTTCAAAAGCCACCAAAATAATCATGAGTAATAGAGACAAAGCATGGAAAGTCTGTCTTAAATCTAAAAATCCTTCTGACCTCATTCATTACAAATAGCTCTGAAACCAAAAAAAATTATCTGTAAAGACAAACAGCAGTACTTCTGGAATCTACAAACAAATAGAAAAAATAACCTCAGAATGTTCTGGTCTTCCATCAATAATCTCCTAAACCCTGGCATCAAATCCAATCCCTGCCCACATCCCGACTGTCTCCTGAATGAATAGCCATCATCTTTAACTCCTACTTTATTGATACTATTGCTAACATTACTGTAACTTTTTCTTTATCTCTCCCAAATAATTATATTCCTACACCCTCCCCTCCTCCTCCCTTACAATACACTTTACCTCAGAATCTCTCCAATACCTCAAACTCCTTATATCACCCCTCTCCAAGCTTCAACACATCCCATCCAAACTGCACACAACCATCTTTCCAGTCAGAATTTAATCTGTTTCCCATCCCTACCTCCTACACCAAAAATCTCCTTCTGAATTTAAAGCTCTGCTCAAATTCATCTGATAGAATTCCTGCCAAATTTCTTAAAAATCGCTGCTGTTGCAGTGGCCAATCCCATCAGCATTCTTAGTAACAGATCTATCCAGGAATCCTATGTGCCTTGCATCTGGTAAAAAATAAACATCCTACCACTTTGTAAAGGTGGCCCATCAACCAAGTTCTCTAATTTCTAACCCATTACTATGCTTTCCCCCTCCTCTAAAATCCTAGAAAAATGTGTACAAAAAACATCCGTACACTACCTTCTAAACAATAAAATCATCTCCCCAACACAGCATGGGTTGCACCCAGGCCACAGCACATTGACTGCACTAATTTCCTTCTTAGACATAGTCAACAAAGCTCAATACTCAGGAAACATTGTATCAGCCCTTTTCTTGGACCTGTTAAAAGCATTCAACACCATCTCTTATTCTATCCTCTTCTCCCATCTCTCTCCAGTATAGGACTATCCCTCCAGTCATTTAATTGGTTAACAATCTATCTCTCCAACAGAGACCATGCTGTTAAATTGCAGAATTATATTTCTCCTTACCTTCATAAACCTACAGGTGTACCCCAAGACCCTATTTTAGACCCTCTTCTGTTTAATATTTTCATCAACAAGCTCCACCAAGCTATCCTGCATGGCTCCTCAGTCTAGTATGCAGATGACTCTACTATAGTCTGCTCTGTCCCTAGCATAAATATATTACAGCAAACTACCCAAGCATAATTTTCCACTGTGGAAACATGGATTCACAAAAATCACCTTTCTTTAAATGCAAAACAAAAACTAAACTAATGATCTTTACTCCCAAGAGAAATATCTCTATCAATAAAGCTGACCTCAATATATTCTCTCTTAACTCTAGCAAAACTGAGCTAGTAAGCCATACCAAGTTGTTGGGATTATAATCGATGAAAGCCTGAAATTCATTCTGCACATCCAAAATATAATAAAACTCACAAACCTTGGATTACTCTACAGACACAATACGTTCCTCTCCCTACCAACTAAACAAGTATTAGCACTATCTTACCTGTTACCCTGTCTAACCTATGGTGCGCCTTTACTAACCAACCAGCAGTCTTCCCTGAAAACAAAACTAGAAACTTGCCATACCAAGATTGCTAAATTTGCTACAAAAAGTCACAAGTCTACTCATCACTATATTCCCCTAAAAAAAAAATACAATGGCTTGAATTCCCCCACTATCTATTACTCCTTCAGCTCACAACTACACATAAATTTATTTATAAACCACAAGACTGCCCTGCCCTTAGCTCCCTACATAGCCTTTACAACCCCATTAGGCCTATGCAATCAGAATACCAACATCTTTCTCAAGTTTATAAACCCAAATTACCTGCAGGCAAGTTATTATACTCTTGAAATATTGCCATGATATGGAATAACCTACCTACATTTACCTGCTTAGAACAAAGCACTTCCCACTTCAAAACTGCACTGTACAATCATCTCCTCTCTAAATGGACATGCAACTGCTTCATAGCTTCATAGGTACATACTAGGCTATTGGCCCAAGGGCCTAATTAAGCCTAGCCAGCAAGGTTCCTTGGCTTACATCACCCAAGAAAGATATTTTCCTGTTCCCCTATCGAGCAGAGCCACAGAAGTGATCCGTGGGGTGTATTTCCTATTTTCCATCCACTCATCAAGATTTTTCATGAAGAGTGCTAATGAGGAACTTTGCTTGACATTGATGGGTAGCTTGTTCCAGAGTATGGGAAGTCTCTGGGACAGGAATCTATCCCTCCAGCATGTCCTGTTTATGGTGGTGACAAGGTTTAGGTCCCTAGAGCACGTAGCTTGGAGGGACTGAGATTTCTTTTCGTGTCGCATGTCCAACACCTCTGGGTTTGACATAGCTTTATATGTTAGGCAGAGATCACCTCGGAGTAGGCAATATGCTACAGAGTAAAGCTGGAGTTTTTTGAGATGGCCAGTGTAGGGCATCTGTTTGAGGCCAGTAATCTTCTTTGTGAGGTGCTTCTGTGGCCTTTCCAGCTGCTGCAGATGTCTTGTGAGGTACAGTCCAAAAGGGGCGCTGTACTCTATAATGTGTCTAATGAGAGTCAAGTAGAGGGGGACAATGACCTCTTTTTTCCTGGATGATAACCCTTTTGTGATGAGATGTGCCATGTAGAAGGATTTCCTGACTACTGTGGTGATGTGATTATCAAAGGAGAGACTACTGTCTGCCTGGGTCCCAAGGTCTCTTATCACACATTCGGAGTTAAGTAGATCACCACCTATGTGGTAGTTCATGGTTACAGAGTTTTTACCAAAGGGGATGACAATGCACTTTTTGGCATTGAGCTTGAGGCCATGGATCTGACACCAGGCATCTGTCTCAGTGAGGCCCTTCTGTAGGATGTCCACATCATTTCAGGACTCGACTATGGCTCCAAGTTTGCAGTCATCTGTGAACTTCGTTAGCCAAAGGCCTTCTGTGTTAGCCTGTACTTCAGAGAAGTAGATACCAAACAGGAAATGTCCCAAGACTGAACGCTGCGGTACTCCACTTGTCACTGGTTTGAAGTCAGATTTGGAGTCTGCAACTTTTACAGTGTGGGTTTTGTCAGTGAGCCAGTTGGCAACCCATTTTGTGATGTAGGGATTTATACCTAGTTTAGTGAGTTTAGCTATAATTCCAGAATGAGGGATGGTGTTGAAAACCTTGGTGAGGTCAAGATAGACTGTGTGAACCACCTTACCATTGTCTATGGCTTTGGTGACTGCCTCAAAGATGTTGATCAGGTTCAGGATGCATGATCTGCTTTTCACAAATCTGAACTGGGTGGGATCCAGAGTTTGGAGGTTACCAATGTCTTTGATTATGATTTCCATGATGATATGTTCCATGGCCTCACATACCAGGTTGTCAGGGTAATAGGGCAATAGTTCCCAGGATCAGTGGTGGCTCCCCCTTTGAAGAGTGGGATAACTGTTGATGTGCGCCATTCAGTGGGCACAAAGCCTGATGTGAGGCTATGATTGAACATGGTGCTTAGGTGAGCAGCCAGTTTGCTCTGAAGTTTGTGCAAAACGCAGCCTGGGATGTTGTCCGGTCTCATGGATGCTGTGTTTTTGGCTTTAGATAGTGCAGCTTTTACCTGCATATTTGTGATTACAGATACTCTGCATTCTTCCTGTATAGATATGGGACCTTTAGGGAGTGTGAGGGTGGTAAAGTTAACACTGAGCCTATTTGCCAGTATGCTGGCAATATCAGTTGGTTCTGTAATTTTCGTGCCATTGTTCTGTAACTCAGAGCAGATCTGGGTGTTGCCATTGAGATTCTTGACATAGCTATAGAATACTTTGTGGTTGTCCTTAGAATCAGTGATGATTTTGTTTTCAAAGCTAGCTTTGGAGCTCCTCTTCTCATGGGATTTTACTCTCTTTTACAACAGTTTCTTCCTTCTGTTGTAGAGTTTGTTTATGGCAGGGGGCCACCAGATTGGCTTCCTTTTTTTGGAGGATAGCGTGTTGGTTCTGTTTGGATTCCACGATCTGTGCACTCTTGTAAGTGCTTAAAGAATGCATTTGTGTAGGATTCAGCAGTCGTAACTGTATTGTCCATCTACATGAGTGCCATGAAGTTCGCCACTTCTGTCTTAAGAAGCATGAAGTTGGCTTTGGAAATTTTTTTTGGGGGGTGGGGCCAGGATATGGATATCTAGGGTGATTAGCTTATGGTCAGATCTGATCAATGAGGAGTTGACTTCAGGTGTGGAACACCGGTCCCTCATGTTGGTAATGACTAGGTCTAGGATATTGGTGCCCCTGGTGGGGGTGTGGATAAGTTGATCCAGGACATTGGAATTTATGAATTCCAGAAAGCGTTGAGCGAATTAGTTGGTACATGAGTAGTTTTCCCAGTTAATGGTAGGGTAGTTGAAATTGCCCATTATTAGGGTGTTTGAACCCTAATATTTTCCAGTATATCAAGAAAAGAGGAGTCTCAATCCTGTCCAGTTGCTTCCTCTGCCATTACTGGATTCTACCAACCAAACCTAAATCTGCTCTTATCTAGTTCTTGCAAACTTTTAAATACTTAAGTCTTCCTCTTGTTCTTTCTAAACTCCCTAACTACTTCCCGCTATTCTCTCCCTTCTTTCACTTTCCTTCTAGTATATTTTTCTTTCTTGTTTTTCTATTGTCCATCCTACTTACTTTTTCCCTCCCCTATCTTTCTTCTTATTATTATTTTCCTCTTTTCTTTCCAACTACCGTCTCCCTTATAGTTATAAGTACTCCTCTTATGTCTTTCTCTCTACACATATTGCATATTGTTTATTCTCTGTAACACCTGAATTTTCATGGATGCTCATAACTGTATAGCATTGAACAATTTTGTTTTGCCTAGTATTATACCATGTTATTATTTTCTGTACTATGAATATGTTTAATCTTGCTGTTAGTATAATGTTTTATCAGTTTTAACTACTTTCTGTAAATTTTTGATAATTTCTTTTATGTAATTTTCTTATCTTTTGAAATTGTTTGAATCTTTTTTCTGAAACTTTATATAATACTTATTGTTACACTGGAGTTTTCCCCCTGGGCCTCCAATCAAAAACGGCCTATTTGGCCCAGTGGACGTTCCTAGTAAACAAATGCCAATAAATAAATAAATAAAATAAATAAGATCTAAAGCTGTAATAAAAATGAATGCAAATGTAACATCTGAACTGAAGGAGGAGAGGTAAACTAGGTAAGTGTGCCCTTTATAGATTCATAGGTTCATAGGTAAGTTCTAGGCTATCTGCCCGAAGGCATCTATAAGCCTAGCCCAAATGTGTTGGCTTTCGCCACCCCCTTAGAATAGTTCCCTGTGCCTCGGTCCAGCAGAGCCATTAGTTCCCTGTGCCTCTGTCCAGCAGAGCCATTGCAGTGATCCCCGGGGTACATTTTCTGTTTCCCATCCACTCATCAAGGTTTCTTTTGAAGAGTGTCAGTGAGGGGCTCTGCCTAATGTAGATTGGAATCCTTTTCCAAAGCATGGGGAGTCTCTGGGACAGGAATCTATCCCTCCAGCAAGTCCTATTTATTGTTGTGGTGAGGTTTAGATCCCTAGAGTGTGTGGCTCTTGGGGATTTGTTTTTTTCTTTAGGTGGAGCATGCCCATCAATTCTGGGTTGGACATGGCCTTGTATGTCAGGCAGAGATCACCTCTGAGTAAGCGGTATGCAACCGAGTACAGCTGGAGTTTCTTCAGTCAGGCTGCATAGGGCATATGTTTGTGGCCAGTAATCCTCTTGGTGAGGTACTTCTGTGGTCTTTCCAGCTGTTGCAGGTATCTTGTAAGGTACATCCCAAATGGGATATTGTACTCTATGATGGGTCTGATGGGTGATGAGTAGAGGGGCACAATAACCTCTTTTGTTCTAGATGCAAACCCTTTTGTGATTAGGTGGACCACATAGAAAGATTTTCTAACCACCTTGGCAATATGATTATCAAAGGAGAGATTACTATCTACTTGGGTCCCCAGATCCTTATTACATTTTCTGTATTTAGGGGACTACCATGTATGTGGTAGTTTGTGGGTACTTTGTTTTTTCCAAATGGGATGACTATGCACTTTTTGGCATTTAGCTTGAGGCCATGATTTTGACACCAGGTATCCATCTCAGTGAGACCCTTCTGGAGGATGTCTGTATCAGCTGGAGAGTCAATTATGGCCCCCAGTTTGCAGTCATCTGTGAACTGGGTCAGCCATAGTCCTCCTGTGCTTGCCTGTACCTCTGAGAAGTATATACCAAACAGGAGGGGTCCCAGGACTGAGCCCTGGGGGACACCACTTGTAACTAGTTTAGAGTCAGACCTAGAGCCTGCAACTCTCACTTTGTGGGTTTCTATCCATGAGCCAATAGGCAACCCATCCCGTGACGTAGGAGTTTATGTTCAGGCTGGTGAGCTTGTCTATAATATTAGAATGGGGAATGGTGTTGAAAACCTTTGCGAGGTCTAGGTAGGCTGTCTGGACCTCCTTTCCCTTGTCTAAAGCCTTGGTAACTGTTTCAAAGAAGTCCACCAGGTTTAGGAGGCATGATCTCCCCTTAAAAAAGTAAAACTAGGTAGGGCCCAATGTTTGAAGGTTCCCAATTTCTCTGTTAATGAATGCCATGATGATGCATTCCATAGCCTTGCAGACCAGGCTAGCAGGCTTATAGGGCGATAGTTCCCAAGGTCCGTTTTGGCTCCACCTTTGTGGGGCAGGATAACTGTTGCTGTGCACCACTTTATGGGTACATAGCCTGTAGAGAAGCTGAGTTTGAACAGTGTGTTTAGATGAGGGGTTAGTTAATTTTGGAGCTCGTGAAAGACACCATCTGGTCCCATTGAAGCTGTATTTTTGGCTTTGAATAGGGCTGTTTTAACCTGTGTGTCAGTGATTGCTGGGGCACTACATTCTTCTGGTATGGTTATGGGCCCTTTAGGGAGTGAGAGGGGGGTGAAGTTTGCACTAAACCTGCCTGCCAGAATGTTGGCAATATCAGTCGGTTTAGTGTATTTTGTGCCATTCTGCACTAACTCCAAGCAGATCTGAGAGTTTCCACTTAAGTTCTTGACATAGCTAAAAAACATTTTGTGGTTATCTTTGGAGTCCTTGGCAATTTTTCTTTCTAAGCTAGTCTTGGATGAGTTTATGAGGGATCGTAGTTTCTTGCTGATACTAATCAGGGATGTCTTTCCTTCTTGGGATTTTACTCTTTTGTGCACAAGTTTCCTCCTTCAGTTGTATAGCTTGTTTATGGCAGGGGTCCACCAGACTGGTTTCCTTTTCTTGGAGGAGTGAGTCTTGGTTTTGCTTGGGATAGCGCGATCCAAGTATTCTTTCAGGTGCTGATAGAGTGACTTTGTAAGGGATTCAGCAGCCTGGACAGCATGGGGACTGTGAGCCTTTCCACCTCTGTCTTAAGTAACATGAAGTTTGCTTTTGAAAAGTTTTTCATGGTGGTTTCCTTGATTGGGGGTGGGGACGTAATGTGGATATCCAGAGTGATTAGTCTATGGTCTGATCTAACCAGCGAGGGTTTGACCTCTGGTGTAGAACACCGGTCACCCATGTTGGTGATGACCAGGTCCAATATGTTGTCACCTCTGGTGGGGGTGTTGACCAGTTGATCCAGGGCATTTGAGTTTACAAATTCTAGGAAGCGCTGGGCAAGGGAGGTAGTACTTTAGTAGTTCTCCCAGTTAATGTTTGGGTAACTGAAATCACCCAATATTAGGTCATTTGGTAGGACCTTCATATTTTCCAGTGTCTCCAGAAACGTGGAATGGGGGTCTTGGCTCATGGTGGGTGATCTGTAGCAAGCTACAATTTGAATTGCAGTTTTGCTAATTTTTAGTTGCACATGGATGATCTCTGAGGCATTGTGCTGTGCCACTAACCTGGAAGTGTGGGTATCCTTGATGAATATGGATACACCCCCACTTTTTGTGTTTTGGTCCAGGTTCTGTGGCCGAAACGTATGGTATGAGTTATAGCCTGGTAGTGCTGGGGTGCTCTCTGGAGCCTTAAACCAGGTTTCTGTTACTGTACAGATATCGATGTTCTCCATACTGAGGAGTGCCTCGAGTGCATGCATTTTGAGGTTTAGACTTCTGGTGTTGAGTAGCATTACCCTCAGTTTTTAGTTACTTATGCTATTTACAGTGGTGGGTATGTCTTTTGAGCCTTGCCTAAAAAAGGCACTATAGGGGCAGCAAAAGCCTTGTCCAGTATTTGAAAGCCTACGGGTGACAGTGCAAGCCATCTCTTGCAAAGCAATGTGGCTTATCGAGCATGTCATCCCAGGTAGACAGATACTGGATCCCCTTTGAATGACACCGGAAACTTAGTCAATTGTTGAAATGTGAGGGCAAGATGCTACTCAGGGTCAGAGTCTACTGGCATGGGCTATGTGATCAGAGAGCTCTTCAATGTCGCTTTTCATGTAGTCCAGGGAGGTACATCTCAGGTCATTCACACCAACATGGGCAATGACAGAGTCATATTTGTACTTGTTCTGGAGTGACCTGAATGCTTGTATTATGTGGCAGATCCTGGCGCCCGACAGGCAGCTACTGTAACCTTCTCCTTGTCCAGCCTAGTTAATGAGACATCAGTGTGCCTGACTATAGAGTCACCTATTACTAGTGTGTTAGGTATGTTATTTTGCCTTAAGGGCTGTGATTGCATGGCACACTGATTATGTGAAGTATGTGTCTCATGGTTTGTGACGGGGTGTGGAGGTTGCTTGAGTGTCTGCTTTGAAGGTCTCTGTTGCTTTTGAAGATTTTTATTTAGAGCCTCTGAGTATGTTTTTGTGTATTTATGTGTATTATTTGCCGGTGTTGGTTTAATAAGTCTATGTGAGACTGGTGGTGTGTTGCAAGTATTTTCCTTCTCCTCTTGACTGTCAGTTCCAGTCTTGGGTTGAGAGAGCTTTGCCTCCAGTTTGGCTGCATAATTGCATCTCTCGCATATATTAGTGTTTAGTGGTAGGAGGAGAGTGTTGTCTGTGTACATGAGGCAGTTGTAACATTGCCTCAAAATGCCCAGATTCACCAGTTGGACTGGAGAGTACACCTGAAACTGCCCTTTGGACATGCCTGAATAGGTAAAGTTTTACTGATTAGCTGGTAGGGACGAATAGAAAGTCTTTTCCTTCTGGACAGTATAGGAGGACTAGTGCTAGGGTTAATTAGTGCTTGCTATGAGTTTTGAGCAAGTGCTTGGCTGTGAAATGAATGGTTTGAGTGCTTAAGTTGAATGTTTGTCTAGTTCCAAGAGAAAAATTGAAGAGCAGACTTGGTGAAGCTAGGAATAGTTTAACCCTAGCTAACCAGCACTGCCTGGTGCACAAAACCACGCAAATGTGGTTTTTATAGCAGGAAAATGAAAGAGATAGAAATTAGCCCAAAATGGCCAATAAACTGCTAACTTCTGGGCTACAGCAAACAAGGCACACAAATTTCAGAAAGAAACAGATCAAATAAGCAGGCACAATAAGCCTTTAACCAGAAATTCCCAGCTCAGAAGGGCAGAATCTAGCCTCTCCTCCCACAAAAGTGCAGACTACAAATCTTCTTAATGTAAAATAACTGATTTGAAGCCCAAGTGCTTAAACCAAAAGGCTTAGAATAACAGTTACAATTTAATCAGGCTACTACCAAGCAGTAATAACTGCAGCAGAATAATACAACTGAGTACTTTTAAGAAGAAGCACAAACAAAATAAGGTAATAAAGTGGGAAGAAAAACAATTATAGTAAAAGCAGATGAATAAAGTGCATTTTTTTCTCCACTGTTATTAAAAAAATGGAACCACTGGTGCAAAGATGCATTATTCAGAAATAAGGCGTTGGAACTGGAGTGGGTCAGAGAAGAAACTAGCAATGTTTGCAGATGATGTTATCCTATGCCTCACTAACCAGGAAGTTGATATATGAAAGTTGTTTCATATTTTAAGGGAATTTAGAGTGATCTGAGGAAACAAAATTAATGAAGACAAAACTAAGACTGTATGTCTAAACTATGTATCAACACATACCTTCGTACAAGATTTTCTTCACTTATGGGAAAACTAGAATATACAATATTTGGGAATATGGATAGCCAGGAAATCAGTGAACTGACAGAAAGAATATTGAGGGCAAACACAAACCAAGATACAGGACATCCAAGAAAGTTGAATCAAGTGGCAAATGATATGGATCAGAACATGCAGACAAAGAAAGTGTCTGTTGTACCACTAGTACTATATACTGCACAAACATTTGTATACAATCCAGGAGAGAACTTCTGGAAGAGATTAAGGAGGGGAATAATTGAGTACATACTGGGAAGCAAGATCCAGAGATCTGACTAAATGAGCAAACAACAACTTTTGGATTTTATTTCCGGTAAGCTCATTTGTTTTCAGTTCCTAGTGATGCTTTTACCCTTACATTCCCTTGAGATAACATTTTACTTGCTTTGGGGTTGGACATAGTTTGAGTCAGTTTTTACTTGTTTTGTTTGCTGGCCATTTTACTGTCACTTTACTTGCTGCTCATGTAAGCTCTTGCCTTTAGTAATTAACCGCTATACCATTACCTTTGATTACAGTGGTAGTTTTTTTGTTCTATGCATTAGTGTTAGTTTTGGAAAAAGGTGTTTGGAAACTGTTCACATTTTCATGGCCAGTTATTGTGCATGTGGACATTTACAGGTTGCAGATAGTGCTGGATGATTTTGGCAAGTCCTGAAAACTCTAGAACCTGGAATTTGGACCTTGTACCTTTTCCGCAAAGGTTGAACAACAACATAATTTTCTTTTGTGCTGATTCATTAGTTTGCTGTTAGGGTTGTTGACTTTATCTTTTAGTTTTCTTTTTAAACAACTGCTCTGTTAGATTTGCTCAGATATTAATTTGATTTTCTTTTCATGAGTTTTTGTTCCAGCTGTTCTAGTAATACCCCCTGTTCCTAGTATTCAGTTACTGTTCTAATCAATTTTCTCACAGTTGCCCCATGACTACTTCTGAAATTTTATTTTTTTTCAATAACCTTTGCACTTGTGCTGTGCATATACAGTATATTGCATTTTAGTGATAATATATGGAAGATGATTAATCTTTTTTTTTTCTTTCACAGCTCATTACATTGTCCTGCATTTGCCTACCTTTTGGGTTTGACCTTAGGTACATGTTGCCAACCAATTACTATTTGAATACCATGTGAATTTATAACACATCTGTCATTCAGTCAGAGACTCTGTGTGGCTCTGATCTGGTATTTATTATAGAAACTCA
Source organism: Protopterus annectens (assembly GCF_019279795.1). NCBI lineage: Eukaryota > Metazoa > Chordata > Ceratodontiformes > Protopteridae > Protopterus > Protopterus annectens. The sequence continues at coordinate 1,103,026,288 of NC_056744.1, read as the reverse complement.
CTTTGTTGATAATATTAAGGCTGAGTTGGATTCTTCTATGCTTTTTCTGTTATATAGCACTTATAGAAGATGAAATTGGGCCTGATTTGAACTCTAATTCTTCCATGTTTGTCTGTCATATAGTACTTATGCCTTAATACGTCCGGGGATGAGTTTTCCATTATACATCATTTGTCCAGTGAACTGACTAAGGTCAGGGCTGGTCATACCAATTAATATGAGTATGCCTTGGAAGTAGGAGATAACCAGAAGACTTTCCTTTTATATCTTCCATCCTGTAGTTTGAGGATGTTGTTTCAATAGACATAGACATGAACTAAAGGTGGAGGTGTTTCGATTTATATCAGACTTAAATATATCTCAAGGATGGTCAAACAGGCCACTGCACTTGAGCTTCTCCATGTTCAAATCACCATAGGCAAAATCCCATACCACTTCCTTGCAAGCTATAGGTCCCCCTCTATGACCAAGAAATTGCAACCCATGTATTTAAACTTCTTGGAAATACTCACCATCCAACCCAATACCATATTCATGGGTGATATTAATTACCCCACTGTTAACTGGGAATGCTATAGGACACCAAATGTACAGCCACAGAAATTCCAGTAAACACAAACTCCCTGGACCAATACACCAACCAGGGGTGCAACCACACTGGATCAAGTTGTCGCTAATATCAGAGAGTGCTGCAAACCCCCTGGTGTAATGTCTACCCTGGTATGATCAAATCACAAAATGGTCTCCTCTTCAGTAAAAATAAAACTGGGACCCCCAGCTAACCCTGGAATTTTCAGTAAGTGCTCTAAGGCTAATTTCCAGCTATTAAGTGATAACCTGGCAAAAATTCAAGCCCCCATAAATCAGTAGAACACTGCTGCCTATGCAAAACCATTCACAGAAACATTATATAAGCATGTTAATAGCTGCATAGAGGTAGCTGTACCCACCAGGAAGAAGTACTGAGCTTACTCAAAAAACAAGCCCCCCCCCACCCCCCACCCCCGTGGAATCACAAAATCAATATGCTGTATAACAGAAGGAGGAAAATCATGGCAAAAATTAGGAGATGCAACACCTAGCAGGATAAAAGTGCTTTCATCAAACTAAACAAACAACTAAGATCAGAAATAAAGTCTACCAAAGCCAAATTTGAGATAAATTTAGCCTCCCGGACCAAGGACAACCACAAGGAATTCTTTAGCTATGTTGACAACCTCAAAGGCAAAACACAATTGTGTGCAGAGCTCATTGTCAATGGAGTCACCTATATTGAGTCAGAACCCCGAAAGGGTTACGGACATGGAAGTACCCTAACAATGTGCAAGTAGGGTCATTATTCCATAAACAGTTATTGGAAGTGTTTAATAATTGCGGACTTGAAATTATAAAATGTATTATTGATGAGAATATAAGGAATTTAGACATTTTATTTGAACAAATTAATGTTATAGATGCACATATTAAGGAAGATTTAATGTTCGAAGTTCATGGTGAAAAACAGAAGTATGACAAACTGAAGGATGAAATTGATGGTAGATGTAAAGAATTGGTAGAGAGAAAAATGGACAAATTAAGAAGGGATATTAAAGAATATGAAAGTGAGGTCAGTTACCCCAAACCTAACAACAACAATTTTATTAAAAAACACAATTTTAATAATTTTAAGGGTTATAACAAAGATAGAAAATTCACATACAGGAACGACGATAGGAATATATATATTTATGATTATGATACAGAATTTCCACCCTTAGAGAGACATGAAAGGGAAATTGAACCAGGTGATAGAGAAAATGGAAATTTTCAAAGGAGGGGGGGGATAAGAGGAATGGGGAAATATTATTAACGGAAGTTGTTGAAGTACCCCCACCTACAGTAACTCAAGTTTTTAACCAGGTTGGTAATAAATGTACTTTAAATGGGTTCACTATTTACAACTTTAGTAGTATGGAGCTTAGTAAAGAGCATTTTACCTTACTAGAAAAAGGTTTTAAGTTTATCCCCAAAGTAAAAGGTAATAGAACTCAAACTTTATTGGATTTAAAAATTTTTTTAAGGAAAATGAATCTTGAGATTTTATTTTTCAATGAAGATATAGCTGCAAATGTGGATAGAAACCAAATAACCAATGAACAAAGATCCTTAAGAAATAGATCCACGTTCAACCCACCCATCCAACCACAGTTAAAAAACTTTGAAAAAGTGATGGAGGCAGCCATTAAGAAGGCTGAATATAGAACAGGTTTTAGAAACAACTTAGAAGTAAGTGAAAAGGAGAAATTGGATGAATTAAGACAGGACGATGGTATTAGGGTAATGAAACCTGATAAGGGAGGGGGGGTTGTAATTATGGATGCTATGGAATACGAAGGCAAGATGAACGATATATTAAGGAACGAATGCAAATACAAAGTGGTTTCTAGAAACGAAATTAATCTAGCCTATAGGAATATTGATATTAAGTTGGATGATATGATCATAGAAAACATTATAGATTTTAAAATGCTTTCATTCCTGAAAAAAGAGAAACCTAGGATTCCCATTATTTTCGGTATTCCGAAAATACATAAGGACGAGGGTAATCCACCCCTTAGACCTCTTGTATCAGCAAGTGGCTTAAAAACAACACCATTGGCCAGGTTCATTGATGTGAAAGCTAAACATATTTGGACAAACAAAGAATCCATACTTAGGGACTCATGGGATCTTTTAAGAAGTTTGGTTCCAGATCTTTTTGATAGGGAGATAATCTTTGTGACGATCGATGTAGTGGACCTCTTTGGGTCCATTCCTTATAATGAAGGAATCATGATGTTTGAGGAGGAAGTGTTCGGGGACAAGATTTTATCGCATGTGGATAAAATAGCATGTACAAGCTTAATGGATATAATACTAAGGAATAATTTTTTGATACACAATGGTGAATACTTTCAACAGATTCAGGGGGTCGCGGTGGGCGCTGTTTGTGCTCCCACTTTTGCTAACCTAGTCCTTGCAAACTGGGAAGAAAGACATATTTTTAAATCCGAGTACATTAAACATTGCATGTTGTATAAGAGGTTCTTAGACGATATCATAATATTTTGGAAGGGAACCTATGACAAGCTTGAGGAATTCATCAAATATATAGGGGAAACCACTGATTTTCTTAAATTTACTTATACCACATCCTATGAGAAAATAACATATCTGGATGTGGAGATAATGAAAAAAGAAAATTCTTTTGAGACAAGAGTACATAGGAAGAAATCCTATGTTAATTCTTTTCTACATTATGACAGTGGGCACCCTATTTATTGTAAGAAGAATTTGGTGAAAGGACAACTGGTTAGGGGTTCAAGGATGTCGAGCTTGGATATAGACTTTTTAACCGAATGTGACATGTTAGTAAACATGTTTTTGGAAAAGGGTTACCCCAAAGATTTCATTAATAAAATAAAAGAGGAGGTCTTGGCAGGAAGGGAAGGAAGATTTAGACCGATAAAAGGAGAAAAAGAAATAGAACAAAATATTACAAAACAAGTTACTTCTAAATACTAACAAGCTTTAGTTTTGGAGTACAATGCCTTAAACATAAAAGTGAAAGAAGCATTCCAAAGGGAATGGGAAAAATTTAACACATTAACAGACTTAAAAGTACTCTCTGAAATAACACCCAGAGTGGTGTTTAGGAACTCAGGATGTATTAAACATATTCTGGAGAATGGGAATAATAGGAAAGGCAGGACAGGTGATAGAGCAAATTCAGCTAGGATAGGTACATACAAATGCGGCTCCTGCAAACAATGTGAATTTATCATAAATCAAGAAAAAATATTTATAGAAAGTAGACAACTTTGGTTAAATAGCAAGGGGTACTTTAATTGTGAATCCAGAGGGTTGGTTTACCTGGTTATGTGCACTACGTGCACATCATTTTATGTCGGAAAAACAGAAAGAACCATGAGAAGACGTATATACGAACATATGTACGACATAAAAAAATGCAAAGATACAAATGCACTGTATAGGCATACCATGGTATGTGAAGAATACAAGTATAGATTCTTTGTTTTAGAGCAAATTAAAAAGGAATTGAGGGGTGGCCCATGGGAGGAATGTATAGGTTATAGGGAGTTATGGTGGCAATTAGCACTTGAAGCAAACAGAAATCCAGGACTGAATGAATACATTTCGATCCAGCCACTATTAAAACTAAAAGCAAGCATGGAATAAAAAGGAAGTTATTTCCCTATACATGCCAGTAGATGGCAGTATACATCAACACACATTAATATACATTTACAACAGGCACCTTTAATGTATTAAATATTTTGATAGAAATTTTAGGTATTTATATTATAATTTATCTTAAGACATTATAATATTTATTATACAAGTATTTTTAAGAGTTTTATAGAACTGCATATTTTTAAAAACAAAATGTATTACATGTTTAACAGAATTTTTGGAAAGTTTTGTTTAATTGAATGGATTTTACGATTGGTTAGGGTACTGACGTCAATGTATATAAATGACAACTGTTTTCAATGAAGCTGCATCTGATAAAGTCCGTGGAGGACGAAAACGCATGATTTTCTAACAGCGTTCATTTATCATTTTACTTATTTGTGAATAAAAGCTTTTGGATAGTTGGACCGCTTCTCCTTTTGGTGTACTTCCCACTTCATGGTATTAATTCTTTAGCTATGTTGACAACCTCAAAGGCAAAACACAATTGTGTGCAGAGCTCATTGTCAATGGAGTCACCTATATTGAGTCAGAGGTTATAGCAAACCTACTGGCCAACAAATTAAGCTCCAACTTTCCCCCTCTTTCCCCCCTCAACTTTCCGTCAGGAAATACCACCAAATATAACTTCCACTACCATTAGTAAGGAGCAAGTCTTTAATGCTCTCTAAGGCAAAGAACACTGCACCAGTGGGCCCAGACAATATCCTAGGATGCCAACTAAATAGCGTAAAACATGACCTATCATGGCCTCTGGAATTGCTATTTAACTGTAGTCTCCAAACAAGCCCTGGAAACTACAAACCCGTAAGTCTCACTAGTCTTATATGCAAAGCCATGGAAAGAATTAGCATAGAAATGATCAATGATAATATAGTATACCTCCAGACACTGGACTCAACTCAATTTGGTTTCATCAAGGGCAGGTCATGCCTAATCAAACTGGTGGACTTCTTTGAGAAGGTTACTAAAGCAATAGATGAGGGCAAAATGGTTCACACTGCCTACCTTGACTTGACCAAGGCATTTGACACAATACCTCACTCAGGCATTGTTGACAAACACAAGATGATAGGTACAAACCCAGTAGCTAGCCAACTGTCTCACAGCCTGGACCCAAAATGTTAGAACAGTGGAGTCCTCCTCTACAAAGAGGTGAGTCACAAGCAGAGTCCCTCAGGGATCAGTTCTGGGAGTGATCATGTTTTGTATTTACTTCTCTGAAATCAAGGCCAATGTCAATGGCCTCTAGCTGACTAAATTTGCAGATGACTAAAATTTAGAAGCTGTTATTAAATCCCACACTGACACAAATGTTATCCAGGAAGGACTGACACAGGCAAGTAACTTGTGTCAGAGCCATGAACTAAAACTAAATGCTAAGAAATGCATAATAGTATCCTTTGCAAAGTCATCCACGCTTTGTAAATATCATATTGATAACACACCCCTTAGAGTGACCCAGTAGTCAGGGACTTAGGGACACACATAGGCAGTGATCTAGCCTTTGACCATCACATGCCTACAGTAGTGAGGAAATCATTCTATGTTGAGCAACTTATAAACAAAGATATGGCATCTAGGTCAAAGGAAGTCATTGTTCCACTATAGTCAGCATTCATCAGATCAATCAAGTACAGTGTCCCATTTCCTATGTACCTAACCAGGCATATCCAACAACTGGAACATCCACAGAAGTTCCTTACTAAAAGAATACAGGGTATAAGTAACAGGTCATATGCAGACCACCACAAGGCCCTATCCCTGCATTCTGTCTCCTACAGGCTGGTGAGGGGAGATCTATGCCTGCCATACAGGACATTGTTATACCCCTCTCTTATGGACCTCCTGCATATCTGCAAAACAAACAACACCAGAATTACCCATTCTAAAGACTTAAACATTGTCTGTGATATAAATAGGACCTGCTGGAGAGACAGGCATGTATTCCAGAGACTACCCTGTCTCTGGAATAGTCTATCCATCCATGTGAATCAGACTTCCTCCCTAACCCAATTCAAGTGTAACTTGGACAAGTGAATGTAGAACAGAAAATTCATCCCTGGTGTGACACCTATGTCTATAATGGATGAGGCAATCTGTAAATGGTTCACCTCACAGACCCTAGTTTGTAAATGTTTCATCTCCCAAGCCCCTGCTTAAACTTATCAAAGGTACCAGAACTTATCAGAGATTTGGGATGCATGGCTAGGCTTAAAAGGGCCCTTGTGGTTATAAACCCAGTAAACACCTATGAACCTATTAACTTTCCTGTTGCATCAGTGCTCAAGTTTCTCAGATGGATTACACAGAGGGACTTAACATCTAGGTAGATAAGAAGTCAATGGCTATTATTAAATAATTTCTCTGCATTGTGAAGGGATTCAGGATTGCTCAAGTGGTTAACTTCTGTGCGGGACTTTTGGGCATATTTTCAACCTGGTCTTCAAACTTGGTGGCACTACCAGAGATTTTTGGATGGATCCTATCACCTGGTCAGATAAACTGATGATTAATTTCAGTATCTGCCAGTCCTAAGTAGACACTCCAAATGTGGCCTTTGTTTCAGTTGCTACATAAGTTTTAAATCTGTTTCTTGTGGTGTCCAACTTCATTGCTATAGTTCTAAAGTCTTGATGAGTGGGTCAGTGCATACTTCTAGGCCTTAACTTCTTTGCTTGTCAGTCTGTGTATGAGCAGTACCTGATTCCTCATGAGCCATTCTTCAACTGAAAACTCTTGAAGGTTGTAGCATAACTGGAGATATTCTGGTCTGCTGAAGGGCGATCTCACACTACATGCACATTTTCAGTCTCCAGGGTATGGTATTCTAGAAGTAGTCTGAGTAATTGTCTATTTAGATCTCAGCAGCATCAAACTACCCTCCTTTTTTCTTCCTTGTGTTTGTGCTACTGTTGTGCACTCCAGACTGTCTTATGACTAGGAAGGCCTTATTGTATGACTGAATTGTTACATAAAACCATAGTGGAGAACTGTAAAAAGAGGACAAATCTAAGTATGGCATGGATAGACTACAAAAAAGCATTTGACAATATCCAAAATTGATGGCTAAAAGAGTGCTTAAAAATGTATACGATACGTCCTTTACTGATAAACTACATCACGCTGGTCATGAAACAGTGGCAAATCACTTTGTAGTTAAGCCATGAAAAGGACAAGTTATTATTCCAGGGATAAAAATCCAAAGGGGGATATTCCAGGGTGACTCTCTGTCATCACTGCTCTTTTGCCTTGTCCTTAACCGATTAAGCTGTCTGCTTAACAAATTAGGTCATGGCTATCATTTGGCTCCCAGAAAGCAAAAAAGTGTAAAGATTTCTCATCTTTTCTTTGTCGATGACTTAAAACTGCATATCTCATCAGATGAGGAACTGAAAGCAAAGTAATAAAAACTTGTTCAGATGATATAAGAATGTCATTTGGTCTTGGTAAATGTGCAAAAGCAACCTTTAAAGCAGGAAAGCTGCAGCAACAACAAAGCATCATAGAAAATGATGAAGTCTTCATCGCACAGGCTCACCCATTACCAACAGTACCAAACACATGAAGGACATGCAGACTCTGCATAGGAGGCACCCCAGTAGAAAATTGAACCGGGGAACCTCTTGCTGTGAGATGACAATGCTATCTGCTGTGTCACTGTGTCATCCATATATGCAACAAGAAAACATTCATTTGGGACAATAATGTGATATAAGAGAACTTGAGCAAGAGGTCATGCATAAATATTAGGGAAATGATGAAGGATCAATAATAAAACATGACCAAATGCGAATAAAACTAAGGAATATTTTAGAAGACTTCTAGTAGTTTAAGCTATAAGCTAGTTTGCTCTTCCTGTCCTAACTTACAGTTTTGGAGTGAGTGACTGGCCCCAAAAGGTGTTGGATAGATCGGACATGAAAACAAGAAGGATGCTTCATGTTCATCAAATTATTTATAAAAATCAGTGCATAACAAGATTATATATTCTCCTTTCCGAAGGAGGTTTGGGCCTCCTTGAAATTGATTACATGTATAGATCTGCAATCATGGGACTGCATACATATCTGCTGAACTGAAAAGACCCAAACATAGTGAAAGTTTTGAAACATGAGGAGAATAAATCTAAGATGACTTCCCTTCTTTGTCTAGCAGAAGCATATCTGCATCAAATGGGAATGGAAATCAAACCAGAAGTAGATCAAAATCAGGCAGCCACTGAGTGTGCCAAAAAAAAACAAAAAAAAAAAACAAAAGAAAGAATATAAGATAAAGGATCAGATGATAAGGCAAGAAATGTGGAAAATGCATTACAGTTGCAAGTATGGCAAACTCCTGGAACTACCTCATGTTGATCAGGATCGAACACAGGAATGGTTAAGAAGAGGGAAGTCAAACCAAAGGATGAATGGTTAATATTGGTGGCCCAATATAGTGGCCTACATACACAATGGTTTACAAAGTCCATTGAACATGTGGGAGAAACAGACAAATGCAGGTTTCGTAAAACAGAATTGAAAACAGTTGTGCACTTTGTTGCTGGTTGTGACATACTAATGGCAGAAGGACTGTATATTAAAGACATAATAATGTGGTAAGACTGTTGCGCTGGGAATTGTGCAAACATTATAATATTGAAGTGGCTGAAAAACAATGGAAACAAGAGCCACAAAGCATCATAGAAAATGATGAAGTCTTCATCGCACAGGCTCACCCATTACCAACAGTTCAAAAGATAGATGTGAGAAAACCAGATACAGTGGTCCATAAAAAGAAGACAAAATTAGCATTGATCACTGAAATCACTACCCCCAGTTCATGCGTACAGAGAGACACAAAGTCATAAAATATCGGGACTTGCAGACAGAAATGAGAGCAATGTGGAAGAAAGATACCCAGACAGTTCTGGTTGTAGTAGGAGCAATGGGTCTTATAAAAAAGAATCTACACTTGCATTTAGATATGTTGCCAATATATGTAACTCCATATGAACTGCATAAGGAGTCTTTACTGAGCACATCACATGTGCTGTAAAGAGCACTTCTGGCTGACATCAAAGATTGAACCAATACTAATTTCATGAACTTTAACCATACTTTGACTTAGGAATGGGGTCCATTCCCATCATGGTATTAGAAACCCAAAATATTTGGAGAAATTAAAAAGCATGAGTACCATAATCTTTCCCATGTTACTTTGCACAAAACCTTGTCCAAATAAAATCATGTCTTGACCTAGTGCTAATCAGTACTATTGTGGTAGTCCAAGGCAGTATATATAATTTTTAGTTGATGTGAGTTTTTAATTCCTGGTCATGATGATTTTATCTCCATGGATTCCAGCATGCATATCACTACATGTGGATAGAACTTTGTCTCACAATTGTAATTCTTTCTTGTGTGAAAATATAATGTCCAAACTATCACCATATTGTTCTTATCTATATAGTGGACTTGGTATTTACAGCATGACTGAAGGAAGCATTCATTACTGCTCTCACCAGAAATGTAGAGCTTGATAATGATATTGATAATTACATGCCTCAAACCTTCCTTTTGTTTGTAAGATTCTTTAAGAAAGTAGTGTATTTCAGCTGGGATGTTATTTAAAAGATAACAGCATCAGTGATGCATTTTTGCCACTGTTTCAGACCAGACACAGTATTAAGACAGCTCTCACTACAATCTTTAATAGTTAAATTTTATTTAGAGATCAGTGTCATTATTCCATCATGCCTCTTCTAGATCTCTTGTCAGCATTTGACACAGTGGGCCACTCTATCTTACCAGACTGGCTTGTGCATTAACGTGGACTATCTGTTGCTGTTCTCTGAGATTATTTCCTATGAATCTTGTCCTCTTGACTATGGAGTTATATAGGGCTCAGTCTTCAACACCTTATTGTACACAGTCTGTTTGCTGCCTTTAGGAGATGGTATACATTAAAAATGATCGCATTACCACTGCTGTGTTGGTGACATATAGCTGTATCTCCCATTTATTCAGGACTATTAAAGAACTTGGAATGCATCCAACTCAGCAGCTCAAAGACACTTGTTATGGTCATTCATGCTTCCCCGAAGGACACACTGATACTAGTATTGTCTCCCAGTATTACTTATTGTGGAAACAAACTTTAATGTGTGTGACAATATGCTCAGTGTGAACTGCTCGGTAGTCATTTAGGGTTTCTTAGGTGGAAAGGACAAATGACACATGGAATTAATGAAGACAGTATTGATGGAGATACCCAGCATCATTTAATGATTTGTTCAGCTGCTAGTGAAACTACTTTAGTTGACTGTTAGTGGTGGCCCTAGATGAAGTTTGATTATAGGACGGTTATGCATTCAAGGAAAAAACAAGTAGTAAGAAGCTATGCTGGCTGCCATTTACCCATACTTTATGTAATGGTTTGGTGATAAACAGGGATGAAGCAGAAAAATGTGCTCTTCCTCCTTCTTCTTTTTCTTTTGGCTATTCCCATTAGTGGTTGCCACAGTGGATCATCTGCTTCCATTTCTTCCTGTCCTCTGCATCTTGCTCTGTCACACCAACCACCTGCATGTCCTCTCTCCCCACATCCATAAACCTTATCTTAGGCCTTCCTCTTTTCCTCTTACCTGGCAGCTTCATCATTAGCATCCTTTCCCCAATATATCCAGCATCCGTCCTCAGCACATGTCCAAACCAATGCAATCTCGCCTCTCTGGCTTTGTCTCTAAACCGTCCAACCTGGGCTGACCCTCTAAAATACTTATTCCTAATCCTGTCTACCCTCGTCACACCCAGTGCAAATCTTAACATCTTTAAGTCTGCCACATCCAGCTGTAACTCCTGCCTTTTTTTCAATGCCACTGTCTCCAACCCATATAACACAGCTGGTCTCACTACCCTCTTGTAGACCTTCCTTTAAATGTGCTCTTCCTCTTCCTGTTTTTAAATTAATAGAAATCATATGATCCAGGTGGTTGGCATCATCAATCAGTGATGCGTACTTTTCATAGCTATAGATGTTTCCACAGTGATTATGTTTGAGTTTATTATATGGAATGTTAAGATTTCACTTTCTTTTTACCTCCATGATGACCTGATTTGGACCTGTATTAGGCAATATAGATGTTTAGGGGCCTATTTGTTTATTAATGGATAGTTATGTGGAACCATGATAATAGGATACTTCTGCCGAGGTCTCTCTTAACCGCAAGCTATAATGTTTTTTTTTTTTTTCGACAGAGAGCTTTGCATATATTAATCCACTTTTAATGGGGAATTGGGGAACTATGGATTTTTATTAATGCACCTAGTATTTCTGAGCTGATGATTCACAACTGTCTCTCTGACACTTATCTGATGTTTAGGTGGATCACATACAGTGACATTTACATGAACTGTGCAACCCTCTGTGAAGCTGAAGACTCCCCCTCCCCAGTGTATATACTCCCATCTGGCACTCACTCAAGTTCTGTTCTTAATACTTAATGGGTTGTTTTGATAGACAATGTAACTGGTTACAGGGAGGGGTGGAGATGTTAGAAAATTGTTATGAAATGTTTTTTTTTTGTAATTATACAGGTAAAGCAGGTAGTTTTACTGGAGATCATAACATAGTAGTTTACATTATAACACTTACCAGTCAAACAGCTTTTAAAACATACTAGGAAAATATGGGTTTTTAAAAGTGCAAAATTAATATAATATGATGTAATCTTTATTACCCAACATGCACACACACATAAACACACACACACACACACACACACACACACAGACACACACACACACACACACACACACACACACACACACACACACACACAATGCTTGTGCTTATTTTGACATTATCCAAAGCACTTCAAAACTAAGTATTACAACTCTTAATCTGTGTAACACCATCATATATGCCATATAGTTGAACAAAGAGTCCAGAACACACGCAACCCCTAACACATGCATACACCATTGACATTACAACTAAGCATGTATATATTGACAGAATCTTTTTTATCAAACATCAACAAAATAAATAAATATCAGTGCATCACCTACAAATCAGATGGCCCATATATACCCTTACAATCAAATGAGCACATACAATGAGCATGTACAACTACAGACTGTTTTCAAAAATCTTATCACTTTTTTCTAGAAAGCTATAATTCAGCAATATAAAACTATAAATATATATGTGTGTGTGTGTGTGTGTGTGTGTGTGTGTGTGTGTGTGTGTGTGTGTGTGTGTGTGTGTGTGTGTAAGAGGTATGTAAGTATATTCTGATTAAATCTGTAAAATGCTACATCCATTTATTTTTGTCCTGTACAAGCCAATATCCTAAACAGCAACAATTCAGGTTTTAGGTAACACAATCATTTGTAAGTAACAAACGTCTTTCACTGGAGCCAAAATGCATCAGTAGAAGGTAAAGATGTGTGGTTAGAAGTTTGAGACACACAAAGAAATTAGGACAGCAACACTTTACTGCAGTCAAAATATGCTATAGAAGATTTAGGTATAGCAAGCAATATATTTTTCTATTTTAACTCAGCTTTTTGCTACCTTGCATGTACAGTATTACCTGTGCTGTTTAGTGTATCTAGGCACTAAAGAACACTTGATATTCTACATGGAAAGTTTGTTGCCACTCTGTTAACAAGGCATTCTGTTTAAGAATGAACAATATTTTCATAACACAGGAGTTTGCAATGATGGGCATGCAATATTTTCATAAGACAAGTTCACAATAATAGATCCATTGTTGCTTTACAGTTTGTTTGCTCCTAAACCAGTCCTGTTGTTTTAGTTTTTATTCATAAATTTAGATATGACCTCATTTGACTGCTCTGGTTTCTTTTACAAATATTCTTAAGAAAACTTCATTCTTAGTGGTAAACATCATCATTCAATTAGCTTTTAATTTATTTTTTTCTCTAGTTGCAAACATTTACACAGATTACAATTTACATTCATCTTGTACCAGACTTTCAAGAATACCAAACCACACCCACGTTTTCAAGCCTGATGCTTACTCCTGCAGGCTCTATAAGAGTTAAACTCTAAATTCAACACATTAGCAGGTATCAGAAGCATGCTTTTACAACACCCTGGTCTGTACAGCTGCTGACTGGGGAAGTGTGTTAAACCAGGACATTACAATGGCCCACAATGAGTATAGCTACAGTGTGTGTGTGTGTGTGTGTGTATGTGTGCGTGTGTGTGTGTGTGTGTGTGTGTGTGTGTGTGTGTGTGTGTGTGTGTGTGTGTGTGTGTTTACATATATATATATATATATCTCCATGGAGCCATCCACAACCCCTTCCCTTTTTCCCATTTTTTGCACATGGGCTAAGGGTGTTACTTTAACAATGACACTCATCCAGATCCAATGTTTAAACTGCTGGGTGGCTAGACCTGCCACTGTAGTTCTTCCATACCATGCACTCAAATGCATACTCTCATCTATGACCAATTTAGAGTGTCCATTCCCAGATGAAACCTACACAAACACATGAAGGACATGCAGACTCTGCATAGGAGGCACCCCAGTAGAAAACTGAACCGGGGAACCTCTTGCTGTGAAGTGACAATGCTATCTGCTGTGTCACTGTGTCATACATATATGCATATATATGATATATATGTATACAAACATGAATATATATATATATATATATATATATATATATATATATATATATATATATATATACATATAAATTTTGTGTGTGTGTGTGTGTGTGTGTGTTCATGTGTATGTTTATGCATATATCTATATATCTGTATATGTATACATACACACTAAATCACACACACACACCAGACATATATGTCTGTATGTGTATATGTATGCACACACACAAATGCATGGACACAGTTACACACACAATCATATAATGAATGGTTGAACTGTTTAAAGATTGACACAAAAAGATTGCCCATTCATTACAGTGCCATACAACAGAGTGGCACACAGTACATCAGAAAAGGAAATACGTGTAGTTTTTATGCTCATTATCTTTTCATAAGTGGAATAATGAAAAGAAGAAAAGGAAGGAAGAATGCCGTAGGATCAAGAAAAAGAAGACATCTGCAGGCTTAAAGACACCTGGCACTAATCTCTATTTAGTGACATTGTGTTGTCATCCTTGTTATAGTTCAGTGAAAGTTTTATCCTTTATATAAGTACAGTGTAAATACAATATATTCATGCAGCAGATCATTACTGTACACAGGAATATGTCATTTATAGTGACGAAAATCCTTGTTTAAAACAATATTACTAGTTTTAATGTGTCATGAAAGAAGCTGAAAAAAACAAATATAACTTTAATAATAATGAATTAGACAGTTACAGTTATGCAGAATACTTCTGACAAACAAAGAAGTACCCATTACAGTAATAGAATTTCCTTGACAATTTTGTTGATTCTGTAACATGCTACCTGTTTGTACACACAAATATTTGCACACTGTCGGACTGGATTTTTGATTATTCAGTCTAAACATTTCAGGACTTGGCATTGTGAGTCCTGATATTTTAAAAGGTTACTGTCCTTAACTGTTCCATTATTGTTACTGACCTAATATATTGTTTTGTATCCACTTTTCATTTATGTAAGTACAAACAATTAACTTATTTGCTAGCTATGAATTGTATTTCTGAAATTTTCTAACTTTTGCATTGTTCAATAGTATTTTCTACCTGAGCTCTTTCGAAATAAAGATTCTTCACAACAACAGATAGTTTCATTAAATAAGATCTAATACATAAAATAATCTGTTTACTGCAACAGACATTGGCACACATAAAAGTTTAATCTCATAAAAAAATATATCAAACACATAGACCACGGGTGATCCAAATATTGTGAAAGACCTGGGATATAATAGAAAGAGATAGGTAAGCATCAAGACCATTGGTGGAGTACACAATACTTTTTTTTTTTTCAAAACACTTTTTATTGAATTTTCAAACAAGAAATAAAAATACAACATCAACAGAATAAAAATACATATTGAAAAGAAGAAACAAATGAAAAATTAGGAGATGTATATGTAACACAGTTTTGTATAATAAATGTTTATATCTCAATGCAGTTTGATAACAGACAATAACTATCTACAACTTATGCTAATATTGACCTAAGAATAGTTAAAAATGAATATAGATCTAAAAGGGTGGCCTAATGGTAAAGGTGTTTGCCTTACAAACACAAGGTGCAGGGTTTGAGTCTCACAAGGGATAATTGGCTAAGCTTAAAATGGCTCACAAGGGCAGTTAGCTTAGTACTAATCTATGAACCTATGAATCTATGAACCTATGAAACAGGTATATAGATATAAGGGAGACTGAGGTCTATGAATTCCACAATAAGAGTAACCAATTATACACTATAAATAATATGTAACACCTTTTCTATAGCTTTGTTAATTTGTGCCGATTTCTTGGGACTTCTCACTATCATTTTCTGCGCACTAATATATGTACAGGCTAGAGTTTTGAAGTTATTCCAATTCAATTTGGTACGATCTAACCAATTTTGGGTGATATAAAGTTTTATAAGTGAGCATATATATATTAGTACTTGTAAATCCAATTTAGAAAGATATTTATTTGGTATATGTAGTAGTGCAGTCTCCCAGGATAAGGTGGATTTATGATAACCCATTTTCTGTAAACGGACTTTTAGAGAGGTCCAAAGTTTATGTCAGTGATAGCAAGACCAAAAAATATGTAGAAGATCTGCATTAGGATGAGAACAACAGGAGCATGAGGCTGATTTATTAGCATCAAACTTATTAAGTTTAGAGGGAGTGACATATGCATTATTATTGATCATTAGTTGAGTGTAAAAGAGTTTTTTGAATGGCGAGTATTCTAGCGTATTTTTAATAGCTGAGAGTTTCTGATCTATAGATATATGAGAGTTGTGTTTGTCCCAGTAATTGGAAAAGAGACAGAGTGTATTGTGAGTTATCTGATTTATAAGATTATAAGATTTAGATAGCATTTTCTCTGGAAGTGTAAGAACTTGTATGACCGTTTTGTAGTTAATGATATCTGTATTGTCTACTGTGACGTATGGGAATTTAGCGCTGACAACATCTCTCATTTGACGTAAAATAGTTAAATAGTTAGTATTGACCCTAAATATTTTACGTATATTTGTGAGAGTTTCATTTTTGTATTGTATCAGATCCCAAGCTGTTAAATCTTTGATCAGGGGAAAGTTTGAAAGATCAAAAGGAATATTATCTAGACTAATATTAGGATTTAAATGGAGAGGTTGCATTAATTGAAGTATAGTTCCTAGATTGACAAGTTTTAACAGTTCTTGAAAAGCAAGAATTTTTTGTTTTAACAAGTTTAATATTTTTAGCTTATTCATGAGATCTAAGGAGAGAAAAGGAAGAGCTAATGGATTAATTTTTTTAGTTAAAATGTGTTGATACCACAGTTTTGTCCAGATAGGATATTGATTATACTTCTCAATATCTATATTCAAGATAGATAATAGTTTATTGGCCGAGATGATCAAGTAATACAGATGAAAATTTGGAAGACCAAGTCCTCCCTTATTTTTAGGAGAAGTTAATTTACTGTAAGAAATTCTCACTGATTTGGGAAACCATAAGAAACTAGCCAGAACTTTATTAATTTTTAGAAAAAAAGATTTTGGAATCAACTGATCTACAGCATTAAATTGAAATAGTAATCTGGGGAGGATATTCATTTTTATTATTGCTGTTTTTGATAGAAGTGATAAATTGAGCAATTTCCATCTATTTAAATCAAGTAAAATAGACGACCAAGTTTTAGCTAGATTATTTTGAAATGTGGAAAGACCATTATGATTTATAAGAATCCCCAAATATTTCAAGCTCTGAACTATCTGAAAGATAGAGTCTGGAAACAAATATGATTTATGAGCAAGTGGATTTATGGGGAGAATTTGTGTTTTTTGAATATTAATCTGATATCCCGAGACCTCGGAGAATCTTTCAATAGAACCAATTAGTTTTGAAAGGTCAGAGCAAGGTGTTTGAAAATATATTACAAGATCATCTGCAAAAGCCGACAAACAAACTTTAGTATTAAGAATTCTGGGAATCTTGTGAAAAGTATTTTGGGATATATATAATAATAAAGGCTCTAAATATAGATTGAATAAGAAAGGAGATAGCGGGCATCCTTGTTTTGTGCCATTAATAATCTTTATGTTTTTGGATACTTTCTTATTAATATAAAGAAAAGTATAAGAATTTTTATATAGAACTTTAATAAAGTCTATATAAGAAAATGGTATATGAAAGCAAAACATAATGTGAAAAAGAAAATCCCAATTGACTCGATCAAAAGCCTTAGCAGCATCAAGGGTTAGTGCATACAGTGGGTTTGGATCTTTTTTAGTAAAGTATATGAGAGTCTATTGTCAAAGTATTATCCCATGAATGTCTATGTGACATAAATCCCACTTGCTCCGAAGAAATCAAGAATGGTAAAGCATTTTTTAGTCTAAAAGCAAGTAAAGAAGCTAAAATTTTGATATCAATGTTGATCAGAGAAATAGGTCTGTAATTATTTGGATCAGTTTTTTCTTTATCCCTTTTCAAAATTAAAATGGTTTTTGAGATGTTCCAATGTAGGTCAGTTATACCATAAACCATTATATAATTAAAAATTTCAAAAAGAAGGGGTGAAAGCTCAGATGAGTAGGTTTTGAAAAATTCAGATGTAAAGCCATCTGGTCCCAGAGATTTACTAGTCTATTAATGGCTTCCGATATTTCTTTAATAGTCAACGGGGCAGAAAGTGTATTCTTTTGTTGATCATTTAACCTAGGAAATTTAATTGAGGATGCAAAGTTCACTATGTGTTGATTGCTCCTAGATTTGTTATCCTTTGAATATATCTCTGAGAACAGTGATGTAAAAAGCTGCATAATTTCCAAATCAGTATTATAGAGCTTATTGTTATGTTTTAGTGACGAAATTCTAGGGAGGGATTGATTTCCCTTAATTATTCTAGCTAACATTTTAGAAGGAACCTGTGCCCATTCAGAGTATGTAGCTAAGAACCTTTGCTCTGATATAGTAAGATTATGTTGATGTAGAAGCAGTAATTATTTTTGGGAGTTTAACAATAGATCATATACTGTGGAGTTAGGACAGGTTCTGTATTGATTTTCCAAAGTCTGAATATTTGTTTTTAGCTGTAGTTCTTTATTTCTATATTGTTTTTTAAGATATGATGCCTTGTTAATTAATATACCTCTAAGGGTTGCCTTACATGCAGCCCATTGTATATCTAAGGGAATATCTGATTTACCTAGATTAATATATGTTTCTTTCAATATTTCAATTATTGAATTATGTATGTCTTCATTTTTAAGTAAGTTATTATTGAGTGTCCAACTATTGTATACAGATATATCTAATGTATTTAAAGCCAAACTAATTCCAAGAGATATTCTAGAATGGTCCGAAAAAAATCTGGGTTCAAGAGAATAACTAATTTTCCTATGAGTAAGGAAGTTGGAAATAAGAAAGAAATCTAGTCTTGACCATGACTTGTAACATTTTGAGCAATATGTGAAAATGTCTTTTCTACCATATTGTGTTATGAGAGAGAAAGGATCTATGAGGTTGAGATCTAGTATTATTTCTTCCAAAGCAATAGAGGCTTGAAAATTATATGAGGAGGATTTACTAGTATGATCAGTATCTGGATTAATAATAGCATTCCAACCCCCCCTAGAATAAAATAATGGTCTTTAAAAGAGGAGAGAATATTATAAATTTGTATAAAGAAGACATGTTGATGATCACAAGGGCCATAAAGATTAAGAAATATAATTGGTTTATCAATATTGTGGAAACAAGAGATAATGTAGCACCATCTCCCCTCCACGTCACATTTCATATCAGAAATAGTTCCCTGAAAATTATTTTTAATTATAATGGCCACTCCATTTGAATTTGTACTGTTACCAGCTGCAACTATCATCTTGATCCATTTTTTGTTTAATTCTTTATCGAAATCTTCTCTATTTAAGTGCGTCTCTTGCAAGAAACATATATTTGCCTGTGACTTAAATAGAAGATGAAATAGTAGGGATCTCTTATTTTTATTTTGTAACCCTCTCACATTCCATGAGTCAATATTTAAGGTCATATAATTAAATAAAAATACATATATAACATATATTTAAGGTTTGGCAGAATGCATTTATAACTATAAACCTCATTTCTTTGTTTTTATTATAGTGTATCTTGATGTCTCCCAAAGAAATTATTTTAAAGACCCTATTATATTTCTTCCCAAATACCCTGGTGCCTATCCACCCATCCCCTACTAGAGAAGAAAAGTATAAATGAATCAAATAAGTGATTTTGGTTAACACTAACACTTTCAATTGCATCAAATCAGCATAATAAACTTTATATAAAAATCTAACTAAACAAAAACACATTTTTATAATATCAAACATATCTACATAACTAACTAAATTCAAGATGTCCAACATATTGAATCCCCACTCATGTATATAATATACAAGCTCTAATTTCAGGTGAAATATACAACAGTTGAAAGAAATTCCTCAATATCACATTCTAAATATTAATATGAAACAAATTTATATAAATTACCATGTATGAGCACTATATGAAAGATATATTTAACATTATCCCATACATATGATACCTTCTGGAAAAACTAATATTGATTGTTTTAAGTATAAATAATGTTTTGGTTGAGTAAGAGATATTTTATATATAGCAACTAGGTGAGTAAATTAAGCAAGTAATCATACATTTAGATAGGTCATGTTACATTATAATGATATTGTGGATGACTATGTCAGTAAAATCTAGCACATAACATAAACATATGAAATATGATTCTAGAACCAGCCGTGCCTGTACCTTAATAATAACATTTCACTATCAATCCTCAATTAAATAAATAAGTCAAACAAAAAAAAATTATATATATAAATAATTATAGTACTATGAATTATATATTGGAGAGATACTTCCTAGGCTAAAAAAGAAAAACAGTATCCAGAAAATTGAACAAATAAAAAAAAAATAAGCAGTCAAAACAGATCCAGCATACATTTCCCAAAATATTTGGATCTGAATAGGAAGACAAAGTTATTGTATTATACCTGTATGTGCATCTATAACATTTTTCTGTTATATCAGAAAACCCAAAATATAAACGTTAATCAAGTTGTCTACATATTCACGTGTGGAAACTCAATTTACCTAAACTAGCCTTATGTTACTTCCTTGTTTATACACTCTATATGTGAAGAAACCAATATTTTACCATTTATGAAAAAAAGAAAAATAAAAAACAGTTCATAATGCTTGAAGGCAATCTATTTGTACACATTAAATGAAAGTTGTACCTTGAAAGTAACTGTAGCAAAACTATCTCTGGATCTGTGTAGACTAATTCCTTCAGTTCTGCCTTAAAAGCATGTCCATGCTACAACAGTAAAGTATGCTGTTAGCTACAGATGATCAAAACAAAGCGCACCTTCTTAGTTGAAGCATAATACCATTGTGTAAGCCCAAATACCAAATAAAGCTATAAAAACTAAAAAAAACATGTAGTTAAATGTATTTGAGCTTGAAAAATGTTTCATTCAAAGCCTGTAGTGAAACGGCATTTGCGAGTGTTCTCTGCGAGTGATGACGTCACTGCTGGGCTCCGTAGCTTCCTAGAGGGTGCGTGGCAGAGTGAAACAACAGCTGATGGGGAAAACAGAAGATTTTCACTCTGTACAGGCTCGAGAGTCACAGAAACTCCCTCCAAAATACTTGTAGCTTAAATAAGACATTATATATTGTGCATATATAAATGCTGTGCACACTCTTAGCAAGAATAATTTGAAGATATATATATTACATTCTGTCTACAAAAGCATATCATTTACATATGGATAGTCACACATTTGTACCCAGCATATAAATAAAATGTTATGAAGCTGATTCCGGAAGCTTTTTGAATACTTTAAGAAAAATATCTTTTGCTCCCTTAGGATCAGAACACATAAATCTTTTTTCATTGAATGTAAATGACAAGGTATTTGGATAAGACATACGAAATCTTATCCCTCTTTTTATCAAGTCTGCACAATAGGGAGAAAGTTTCTGTCTATTTATTTTTATTGGAGAAGGAAGATCCTGTGAGAATGATATTTTATGAGATCTCCATATAAACTGTTTTTTGCTTTTGGCTGCTTGCAGAATTTGAAAGGTGTCTTGGAAATTTAATAATTTAGTATATATAATCCTTGGTGAAGAAATATCTTGACTTGTACGTAAAGCTCTGTGTGCTCTCTCTACAATTATATTTTTTGAGGATATTTCACAGTTTAACAGTGCTTCAAAAATACTTTTGGTCACAGATAACAAATCTTTGTTATCATAAGTTTCTGGTAAACCACGAATAATAATGTTGTTTCTGCGACTCCTGGCTTCTAAATCAGTCAATTTGGCTTGCATTTCAGAAATAGCTTTATCTTTAGACTTTAAATCACTTTCCAGTGTATCAATTTTTATCTCTAAAGCTGAGTTTCTATTTTCAATAGTGTCCAGTGTCATTTATTTGCTTTAAAGTTTTACTAAAGTCTACAAATTGCTCTGAAAAGTTTTGAATGGCATTTTGTATAGGCTTTAATGCTAGTTTTAGTTCATCTTAATAAAAGTTTGAGTCATTCAAGTCTTTGCTACTTACTTTTGAAGCTTCAGGAGATTGTTTAGATGTTCTCAATCTTTTGGAACTGGTGTCTTTTTCAGGTGAGAGCACAGAAGAAAATTTGGCCTTCGTAGATTGGGTCTCCATTGAATCAGATTTAGTAGCCATGCCCAGAGATAGGATGTTGAAAGCAGAGTGACAGGTTCCAGAATGATATTGAAGCAGCAGGTATCCAGATCAGGTAACTCCACAAACTGTTCTGAGGTAAAAAATGTCCCAAAATAAAATTTCCAAAGTTAACAGTATTCCAGATGTATGTAAAAAGATTTATAAAATCTTTTTATGAAAAAAGCTGAGGAAAAATATTGATACAGAGTTGTAAAAAAATGAAGATGTTATAAATCTGTGAGGAGCTCAAAGAGTAGGGACCAGTCTAGTCGGCAGCCATCTTGGAATCCTCACAATACTTAACAAATGCATAGCATGACTGAAGCTGACAGTATAGTAAACAGAGAATGATATGCGCTATACATAACATCTGGCAGTGTATTAAAATATTATAGAGAGCTATTTATCATCTAAAAGTTGGTAAGATACAGATTAAACATCTTTACTTTAGTAAATAATGTAACATTGCAATTCTATATACATAAGGACATCCACATACAAATAGACACTCAAATTGAAATACATATTTACACAGACCACACTTGTTTATTCATAAGTAAGGGGTCTACAGATGTATTTACACAAGGTATAACCAAGTCAGTACAGAAACTAAATACCCCATAGCCTTTTGGCATTACTTCAGTGTACAGTTGTCCCAATGCTTTCCTTGAAATGCAATTGTGAAATCTAATACCTGATGGGATGCACACAAGAGATATGCAATGCAACAAACCTGTAAGGTTAAACACAGTGAACACTCCATTATTAAAATGCAAATGAAAACAAGCATGCAGGAAGCTAGCATATCTTATACGGAATAACATATGGTTCACACCTCTGCACACTGCTGTAAAATTGTTTTTATACAAAATGATTTTAACAGAAATTTGACTGGAAACTATTAACAGTGATTATAATCTTTCTCTGAGAGAATTAAATTTATTTGACTTCTACATGGATATGAATTTGCATATAACAACATTTATATACATTATGTTACCTATACTTCAATATAAGCTGTTGTCTTCTGTGCTGTTTGAAACTGTTTAGAGGAGAAAATGCTTAAAACACCTCAATCTGCTCAACATCTGTTGCTTTAATTATTGAGTTATTTGCTTCGCTAGTTATTGGCAAATAATATTAATGAGCAGATTTAACTATTCAAAATGTTCTGCATTTGTTAGTGAAATATATAATTTTATTTTATACTAAACTGACTATTAAATAATTTCAAGCATTTTTCATCTCCCATTTGTATGGTGAATACAAAAACTTGATCCATACATTTCAGAATATGGTAATGAAAGGAACTATAAGCAAATTTGTAAATACACGATACTTATATAATCATAAAATAATGCTTCCTGTACAGAAGTTAGATGTTAAATGTATATTCCAAGTAATAGAGGCGTTGATAGTAACATGCATATATTTATAATACATTCACTTAAAAACACTCACTCATATGTATGTTTATTCTCATGCATAGATGCATAGAACATATTCACTCTCTTAACTGTTAATGTACATATCAAGCATCTACTCATAATTTACAAACACGTCCACACAGTTATATGTATACACATCCATGTAACTATATTACATATATATAAACACATACAATATACACAAATATGTAATTTTACATTATAGCACCTTTTAATTATACTTCCATAGTCTATTACTTTTACCTTTTCACCCATGCTATTAAATGAGTTTTAAAAGTTTTATGCTACATGATCTTGATATTTATTGGTGTTATGATGTCTACAGGTTACTGCATTATAGGGGTTGTCAGTTTTTATTTCTTCCATATAAATGCTTAAATATAGGCTGCTTATAATATTTTCTATAGTAGGATTAATCAGAAGAAATGACTACTATTTTGATATATTCAGAAATACATAATATCATTTTTTATTATTAACATGTCCAACTATATATTTCTATGGTCTTAAATATTAATATTTCTCAAATTAATACTTTGTATTGTTTTTCCTTTTAAAATGATTTGAGTGTGATATAAGTAGTTATAATTAATAACATTGTTTTAAATTAAGAAGCAATAGCAACTATTTAGCTTTGTGACATTGGGATGGGTTGGCTGGTGTGGGATTTGTAAGATTATATCATCAAACCAGGGAATTTTCATTCCATGATGGGAGGTTTGAATGTATATTAGTTTGAAATTTTGCTTTAGTTTTTTTTTTTTTGTTTTGTTTTATTTTTGTTGTATCTGCCCATAACAACAATTATTAGTATTTGATTATTATATTTTATGCTTAATCATCTTACATCAGTGCAGTTACATGTTCTTATGAATGTTGGCATATAATTGTCTCTCATTAAACATCAATGGACTTAATAATCCATTGAAGAGGAGTAGCATAAAAATATTTAAAACTGGATAAAGCTCACATAATTTTCTTGCAATAAACATATTTGTTATCTAAAGATGTAGATAGAGTGAGGTTAAAAGATTATTCAACTATCGTGAGCTCTCATTTTAAAACAAAAAGAGAGGCGATCTTATTCTTTGGAGAAATTCATTACCTATGCCTAAAATATTAAATACCTATTCAGAAAAAATGACATGCTGGGTTTAGCAGTAGCAGTAGTAGAAAATGATAGAAAACATACTTTTGTGAGTTCTTACTGGATACCTGGAATTGGAGCCAAAGTTGTTAAGAAATATTTGAATATTATAATCTTATATACAAAAGTTGACTTGATTATTGCATGAGATGTAACTGTATTCTTTCTAGTAAAGACAACTATTGATAAGGCTCCTAAACTATCCTCAGTAGCTAAACACTTAGACCATTTTATTATTAATTCTCAATATTTGAGAAATGCATATGATATTAAGCCAATTGCCTCTTTTAACTTTACACATTATTCTTATAGATTTGGCACCCAGACAAACATTGATGAAGATTTATTTCTAGTAGCTTATTTACTAAAATTGAAGATGTAGTAATAACTTCATGCCCTTTATTTGACCACAATTCTATACATTTACATTAACATTAAAGACAAGTAATTTGATTTACTATCAGAGAATCCCTGCTTATATAGTAAAATTAAAAGAATTTAAGGAATGGTGTCTAATAGGAATAGATCAATACATTGAAATGAATAATAATGGAGAAGTTTCAAAAGTAATTCTCTATGAGTCTTTAAAAGCTTATCTATATGGAAGAATAAAAAAATGATACATTTGTAAAAAAGAGTGGGATATGAAGTTGATATATTTGCAGTCTAATATAGATAAATTCAAATCCAATTTAAAACCTTATGACAAATCAGCAAACACTGAGCTGAAAATATTAAATCATAAATATATTGATGTATAATAAATTAGCAATAAATCTGGAAAAATTTAAATTACAAACTTACTCAATAAATCTAAAATCCTTACACAGGCTTAGATCTGAGAAAAAATAAATACTAATCATATTAAAGAAAAAAGTGACTGATTTAAAAGACACACTAGAATGCTTTAGGAAATATTATGAAGAAGTTAATAACAAAGGGACTTAGAAATCAACACAACAACTTGATAACTTTTTGAAAGACAATATAAGGTTTAAATTAATCAAAGAACATACATCAAAAACTGATAAGTCATTCTCTTTTAAAGAGTTAAAAGATGAAATTAATAATTTTTAACCACATAAAGCCCCTTGTCTTGATAATCCCAGAATTATACAAATTATTCCCAGAGAAAATATTTTAAATATCCTATTAAAAGTTTTTAACCCATTAAACATATGTCAACCAACTCCTACACCCCCTTTCCTGGAAATATTCCCTGATGTATCCTATCTCGAAACCAAATAAAGATGCTAACGTTTGATCTTATTACCATCCTATTGTACTATTAAATGCTGATTATAAAATATTTATGTTTGTTTTTGCAGAAAGATTGATCCTTATTATCCCATGATTAATAAATGATGATCAGACTGGTTTTGTACTACTCAGAAAGGTTCAGGATAACATAGTTAGTCTTAATAGTTTAGTAAATCTGGCTAACAAAAAGAAAAAATATGAACTAACTATAATAATTCTAGATATAAATAAGGTGTTTGATTTTATTAGTTTGAATTATTTGTTCAAATCACTTAAACAATATGAATTTTCCCTAGAATTTATAAATCTTATAACTAATCTATATAGTAATTAATTCTCTTTTATTAAAATTGGCTCTTTTCTTTCTAGTTCTACATTTTAATAACAAGTGGTGATGTTGAAGCTTCAATAGAAAATGTAACTAAGTCTATTAATTACTTTGAAAAAGCATCAGGTTTAATGTTTAGCCCTGATGAAACAGAAACTTTGTTTATACAAAGTTAATAATTATTTCAGAAATTATTAGAATTTTATTTGGGACAATTCACAAATGAATTATTTTGGAATTATAATTAAATCTATTGTAAAAGACTCAATAGCAGTAAATTACAGTAATTTAATAGACACTGTTACTAAAATAGTTATTAATCGGAACATTTTTTTTACAATGGAAGATAGACTTACTTTGATAAAAATAATAACCCTACCAAAATATGTTTCGATCTACAATGACTAATTATTCTCCCTTCTAAAAATATTTATGAAATTAAATTATACTCTGCTTATTTTTTTCTGGTTCCCCAATAAATCAAGAATATAATTTATCTGGCATGTTAAAAGTTGATGCAAAGAAAATGGACTGAGTACTGAGTTCACTCTGACAAAAGTTGACAAGAAGATGGATTAAGTTTTATGAATGTTGAATTGTATACCAAATCCATAATTCTCAATTTAATATCTCTATGGTTAAATTTCTCTTACCCATCCACTTGGAAATCCATTCATGAAAGATTAATAAATAATAACAGGTATGTTGTAGAACTTTTCTCTAAATTTGGAATTTACAAATTTTACTGGATCTTGAAAGACTTATGTTTAAATGAAAAGAAAAACTACTGTTAATCTCCCTTTACTGATTATATCTTATACATTTTAAAAGATTTATGAATTTTAATTGTATAGTTAAAGATTTATTGTTTTTGCTGTTCCCTATACCAAATACTGCAGGTTGGTTGGGAACTTTTAATATAAACAAAATACTAGACATTAAAAATGCAAATTTAATATTTTGGCATTAATTCTTAATTGGAAATAAATCACATAATACAAGTTATCTTCTTGCAAGAGATTGTTTAAAAAATAATAATTGGTTGACTATACAATCTTGTAAAAAATGTGCTAGTGATAAAATCAAAATCTCCATGGATTTTCATACCAAACATATTCCAAAGATACTTGATTTTTTTCCAGACTCAATAGTAACTCAAATAAGAATAAATCATATATATCAATAATTTATAAAATAATAAGAGAAGAGTTTGGTTCTATAGATTCATTATTTTGGAACTACTCAACTAAGATTAATAAGAAGGCCTTTTCTGATGAAGATAAATGCTTAATTCTTAAATCTGTGAGAAAATCTACATGGAGATTTCTTCACAGAGCTTTTTTAACTCCACATAAAGCACCTTTCATATATAACTATGGGAAATGAATTGTTGGAGGTGTAATGAAGTCTCTAATGCAGACTGGTTTCATATGATATTGGATTCTCAAGCTTTGTAGACAGATAATTGTATCTTTTCTAACTCCATGATGTTGTTTAATACTCCAGTTCCAGATTCTGTTCCTTGAGTACAGGTGTCTCTCTTTTGGTCCATTTTAGCTATAGTAAGAAAAATAATCGCAAAAAATTGGAAATGTAAAACTACCCTTTGTTTCACTGAATTCATTAATTTAGTGAAAAATGTCTGTAAAAAACAATTATCAACTGCCAGAATAAGAATTTTGAAGATTACTCACCAGTTTAGATTTTGATCAAAATTAAGTGATTTACTTGATAAATTTCAAAGATGATATTTTCTATGTTTGGTTTTGTTGTAGACATCTGTAAATAGTTATGTTTTATACTGTTTATCTTAAAATAATTTTGTACAATCTTTGTTTGAAAATTAATGAAAATTTGTGTTTAGAAAAAATAGGAAACACGTTTTCTTATCTAATGTACCATTCATAACCATATCACACATTCAGCTCAAATTTGTCTAAATAGTGAGTGTTATGAGAAGAGCTTTTGTAAGGTAAGCTGTATGTTAGGGCTAGGGGTAGAGTTAGGGTTAGCATGCCTTGCTAAAGCGTGCAGGGCAAGCATTAGACTGATTCCCCTAAAGTCACACTTATTATTTTGATACTCTGGCAATTACAAATTTATTTGAAATTTTAACTAGCATCCTCATTGCAATGACATCACTTTATTTTCTCAATCTGTGCAACCTCAAGAACAAATGGATTATTCGATCTAGAGAGAAAACGTGATTACGCAAAACAAATGTGCATTACTTTTGGGACTTTCTCCCCAAGTCTTTTTTGTGTGACCATTGAGTTGGTATATAAAAGTTTTGTTTGTACGGACAACTTATCCACTATATAAAGAGGGTGCAAGAGGGCTTGTCCACTACAACTTATTTTGACATCTCCCCTTACTTAGGTTCATAGGTTCATAGGTTAGTACTAGGCTATTGGCCCTAGGGCCTATACAAGCTAAGCCATAACAATTCCCTGGCTATTTCTTCCCATACTATTTACTTCCCTGGACCCCTGTCTAGCAGGGCGACTGACGTGCTCCCCGGGGT
Organism: Protopterus annectens; assembly: GCF_019279795.1. Lineage (NCBI taxonomy): Eukaryota > Metazoa > Chordata > Ceratodontiformes > Protopteridae > Protopterus > Protopterus annectens. Next base: position 1,102,997,467 of record NC_056744.1, on the reverse strand, counting down.
GAATTCCCTTTCTCCCATCCAATCATCAAGGTTCCTTTTGAAGAGGGCCAAAGAGGTGCTCTGATTGACATGTATGGGCAGTCTATTCCAGAGTCTGGGGAGTCTCTGGGTCTGGAACCTATCCCTCCAGCATGTTTTGTTTATTGTGATGACAAGATTTAGATCCCTGGAGCATGTGGCTCTGAGGGATTTCTTTAAGTGTAGCATGTCGAACAGCTCTGGGTTTGACATGGCCTTGTATGTTAAGCAGAGATTGCCTCGGAGTAGACGATATATGGCAGAGTATAGCTGGAGATTTTTAAGGCAGTCAGCATAGGGCATCTGCTTTAGGCCTGTGATTTTTTAGTGAGGTATTTCTGCTGCCTTTCCAGTTGTTGCAGATGTCTTGAGAGGTACATACCAAATGGGTTGTTGTATTCTATAATGGGTCTAATGAGGGATGAGTACAGTGGGACAATGATCTCTTTTTTTCTGGATGAAAAGTCCTTAGTGATGAGGTGTGCCACATAGAAGGATTTCCTGACTGTTGTGGTGATGTGGTTATTGAAGTTGAGACCATTGTCCACCTGTGTCCCTAAGTCTCTTATCACACTTTCAGTGTTTAATGTACTGCCACCTATGTGATAATTCATGGGTACATGTTTTTTTCCCAAAGGGGATAACTATACATTTTGTGGCATTGAGCGTGAGCCCATGGCTCTGGCACCAAGCATCTGTTTCTGTATGGCCTTTTTGTAGAGTATCCACATCATTTGGGGATTCAATAATGGCTCCCAGTTTGCAGTCATCTGCGAACTTTGTTAGCCAGAGTCCCTTAGTGCTGGCCTGTACTTCAGAGAAGTAGATGCCAAACAAGAGAGGTCCCAGGACTAAACCCTGAGTTACTCCACTTGTCACTTGTCTGGAGCTGGCTTTGGAGTCAGCGACTTTTACAGTGTGGGTTCTGTCGGTAAGCCAGTTGGCAACCCATTGAGTGATGTAGGGATTAATGCCCAGCTTAGTAAGTTTATCTATGATTCCAGAGTAAGGGATGGCGTCAAAGGCCTTGGTGAGGTCCAGATAGGCTGTGTGGACTGCCTTAGCCTTGTCCACGGCTCTGGAGACTGATTTGAAGAAGTCAATCAGGTTCAGGAGACAAGATCGGCCCTTCATGAACCCAAACTGGGTGGGGTCCAGTGTTTTAAGGGTGCCAATGTCTTTGTTCATAAGTTCCATGATAATACATTCCATGGCCTTGCAGATCAGGCTTGTTAGACTGATGGGGCGGTAGTTCCTGGGATCCAAGGTGGATCCCCCCCTTGTGGAGTGGGATAACTGTAGCTGTGCGCCACTCAGTGGGCACAAAGCCTGAGGTGAGGGTATGATTAAACATGACACTTAGGTGAGGTGCCAGTTCATTTTGTAGTTCATGTAGTACACAGCCTGGGATGTCATCTGGTCCCATGGATGCTGTATTCTTAGCCTTGGAGAGTGCATTTTTTACCTATGTGGCCATTAGTACCGGAATTTGGCAATCTTCCAGTTTTGAGATGGGCCATTTAGGAGGTGAGAGGGGGGTGAAGTTGGCACTGAATCGCGCTGCCAGGATATTGGCAATATCCTTGGGATCAGTATATTTAATGCCATTCTGTTGTAGCTCAGAGCAGATCTGAGCATTGCCATTTAGATTGTTGACATAGTTATAGAATGCCTTGTGGTTGTCTTTGGAATCTTTGGCAATTTTATTTTTGTAACTAGCTTTGGAGGATTTTATGAGGGATCCCAGCTTCTTACTGAGGCTGGTAAGGGAGTTTTTTGCATCCTGGGATTTTCCTCTTTTCTGCAACAGTTTTTTCCTTTTGTTGTAAAGTTTGTTTATGACAGGGGCCCACCAGATTGGCTTCCTATTTTTGGAGGAGAGCATCTTGGTTCTATTTGGGATGGCACGATTCATGCATGAGTGGATGTGGTTGTACAGTGCCTTAGTGTAGGACTCAGCAGTCCAACTTTCAGTTCCTGTCTGCATGACTGTCATGAAGTTTGTAACTTTTGACTTGAGTAGCATGAAGTTGGCCTTGGAGAAATTTTTTATGGAGGTTTCCTTACCAGGGGGTGGGGGTGGGATGTGGATGCTAAGGGTGATTAGCTTATGGTCTGACCTGACCAACGAGGGGGTGACCATAGGTGTGGAGCATCGATTTCCCATGTTGGTAATGACCAGGTCTAGGATATTGGGAGCCCTTGATGGGACTATGGATTAGTTGATCCAGGGCATTGGAATTTATGAATTCCAAGAACTGTTGGGCAAAGGTGTTGGTGCATGAGTAGTTTTCCCAGTTAATGGCATGGTAGTTGAAATCACCCAGTATTAGGGTGTTTGGTTGTATATTAATATTTTCCAATATGTTTTAAAAGGTGTAGTGAGAATCTTGGGGCATGGTGGGGGATCTGTAGCAAGCTACAATTTGGATTGCAGTCTTACCTAGCGTTAGTTGCACCTGGAGAATTTCAGACACATTGTGTTGGGCAACTAACCTGGTGGCGTGAATATCCTTGGTGAATATGGACACTCCTCCACCTTTAGTGTTTCAATCCTGGTTTGGTAGCTGAAAAGTGTGGTAAGAGTTGTAGCCTGGTATTGCAGGCGTGCTCTCTGGAGCCTTGAACCAGGTCTCAGTTACTGCACAGATATCGATGTTCTCTATTTTTAGGAGTGCCTCTAGACAGCGCATTTTGAGGTTTAAACTTCTAGCATTGAGTAGCATTACCTTTAGATTTTGCATGCTTGTACCTGTTACGGTGGTGGTTTTGTCCTTTGAACTTTGCCTAAAAAAGGCACTATAGGGGTGGCAAGAGCCTTAGCCAGTAACCTGAATCCCAGGGGCAACAAGTGCAGACCATCTCTGGCAAAGCATCTTGGTATGTCAATCATGTCATCCCAGGCAGACAGACACTGGATCCCCTTTGAATGATGCCAGAAGCTTACCGAATTGTTGAAGTCAATCATTTTGTCCTTATATTGTGGTATCATTCTGGGCGAAGGCAGGATGCTACTCAGGGCTAGGGTCATACCTGCCTGGGCAACATGATCCAAGAGCTCTTCCATGTCTCTTTTTATGTAGTCCAGGGAGGTACGTCTCAAGTCATTCACTCCAACATGGACAATGACAGAGTCATATTTGTACTTGTTGTGGAATGACTTGAGTGCATGAGTTATGTGGCAGATCCTGGCACCCGACAGGCAACTCACTGTAATTTTCTCCTTGTTCAGCCTGGTGAGTGGGACATCAGTGTGCCTGACTATAAAGTCACCCATGACTAAAGTGTTAGGTACATTGTCCTGCCTTAAGGGCTGTTGCTGGGTGGCACACTGGTGCTGTGAGCTATGTGACACTTTGGTTGTGATTGGTGTTTGTTTGCGTTTCAGCTTCAGAGGTCCTTGTTGCATGGGCAGGTTACAGTTAAGGGCCTCTGCATATGTGGATTTAGTGTTGCTATGTGTGGGTGTTGGTGGTGTGAGTTTTGAAGGGCTATGTGTTGCTTGAGGTGTAGTACGGGTGTTAACCTTCTCCTCTTGACTGTCTAGCACAATCTTGGGTGGAGAGAGTGTTGCTTCCAGTTTGGCTATGTAAGTGCATCTCTCACAGGTTGTAGTGTTGGGTGGTAGGAGGAGAGGATTGTCTGTGTACATGAGACAATTGCTGCATTGCCCCACTATGCCCAGATTCACCAGGTGGACAGGAGAAATTAATGGAAGCTGACCCTTGGACATGCCTGGTTTGGTGCTTTTTTTTTAAAGTACAGAAGCTGTTTTCCCTTACCTTAGCAAGGTACTTTACAGTTATAGGCTGTTTAGTGCCTATGATTAATTTCTCCTTATTAATAAGGAGAGTTGAGTGCTTGTATCAGTTTAAGGCTTCCTAGTGCTTTCCCGGAGGTATTAAAGCAAGTGCTAGTCACAGGGATGCTTAAAGGTAAGATGAAAAAAAAATGGCTTATCCTAAACACTGCAGTGTGCACTAGAGAAGTTAGATGTGAAAGTAGGTAGCTTAAGTTTTACCTGTCTAAAAAGTTAAGTTTTAGTGGAGAGTCACTATTTTTAAAACAGCAAGATAGATTGAAAGGGGGTGATCACTTTTGTATTCCAGTACTATGGAATACAGCAGAATGGCCAATAAATTTAAATAGTTGAAGGGACGTGATTTCACAAAATAATAATTTTCTGCTTACTCACACAAGCCAGTGAAAACAGAGAGGAAATGAGATATGTGGTCAAATTAATATAAGAGGCAGGCAACTAGAAAAACAGTGGTATTTAAGAACACAACAGTACAGGGTGTGTGGGGTGGTTTAGTTCTTAGCTCCACCCCCTCATTTCACAAATAATTAACCTTAAGTGGCCTCTTCTATCTTATGTATGAGTCCTTAATTGATCAGTTCTAATTTCTGCCTGACTCACAAGAAACAGAGATGTGGTGTCTTTTGAAGTTTTAATATGCAGTTAAAAGCAGAACACAAGCAAAACACAAGGTAAAGAAAACAAATCACAGCACTCAGAATATAAAAAGGCTATAAACCAATACAAAATATAACAAATAAAAAGCAGACCAACCTTTCCCTCACAGCAAAATGTATGTAAAGGGCAGCTTTTGAGCTTATTGACATTAAGACATGCCATGTGGGTGACTGGGAGTCCAGATTTTATAACAGAAGCTATTGTATGTACTGGTAAGGGACCATGTGGTCTTTGAGGTCATGGTGGTAGAGTGCAATAGTCAATCGACAGAGTTTTCTTAGTTATATGGAAAAAAAGATGATGATTTTTTTTGGGGGGAAGGGAATGGGTAACAGAGAACTGGGCAAACACCAGTACCCAGTACTACTCATCCAACCTGGGACATTAGCTTTTCAGTCTCATTGATAGTAGAGTGGTAAAATTAGTTAGTTTCTATATTTTAATGATAAAAAAATTAAATAGACTTTCATGATAGGCCTACATAACATAACCACAAGTGGTATAGTTATTCAGTTAAGATGCAGAAGATGGAGTTGTGGAAAAATTGTGTCTATAGTGTTCGGCAATAACTGCACTGTGACAACATGTTGAAAGCTCTATACCAACATCTCAAGTATTTCCAAAGGAAAATGTAATATAAGTTTCCTTAATTCATGATCAACACTTGGTGTGTATAGATGTGGTTCCATTCCAAGGAAGTCTGTAATCCTGAAACTTTAAATGATGAGTATTAGTGAATGTTAGTGGAAGAGACAGATAGAGAGCAGAAGATATTTGTAGATGGATTTTTTTGTATACACAGGGCATAGCAGGGCATAAACAAGATAATGCTCTTTCTTTTGAGTTAGTACCTTAGATATGGCCTTTGACCCTGTCCAGTATTAAACTGAGAATAGCTATGAGATTAAACATTCAGAAATCTGTATAACTGTAGTGCTGGATTGCTGACAGTAGGGGACTGGTTGACACATGGACAGAATGCTAGGACTCAAAAACTTCATGGGTGTGATGCTAGCCATCTGACATCTGGACTGGATGCTAATACACATCATGGATGTGATGCCAGCCCTGTGACTCTACATAAGTCTGCTGTTTAGATCATCATTTCTCACACAGCAAATAAAGATTGTTGCTCTATGATGCAAAACAGCAAGTACACAAATCATTAAATGTACATTAAATTACATTTTAATTACCTGCTGCAGACTTTTTTGCTCATCAGAAGAAAAAAAGTTTTTTTTTTCTGAAACAAAATGCTAGCATATTTCTACATCACAGTGTGAAAAACAAAACACATAATAATAAAAATTCACTTTAAATTCTATGGACTGTTGCCTTTATCACTAATCCTTATTTAGACTAATTAACTACAACAGTAAAAAGCTAACTACCTAAACAGACTATAGGAAACGTTAAAGGAAATATAGACTTTAAGATGAGCTAGGAAGCAGAAGGTAGAGTTTACATGAGAGCTTGCTTATATAGAATACACTAGCAAATATTTTGTGCAGCATTCTTCAAATGATAAATTGAGCTTAATATAAGGAGACTATTACTGCTAAAACTTCTTTCTGTCTTCTACCTTTTTGCTAACATACTGTATGTTCGACTTTATATATGCATGCTATACTCTGCCAACTACCTGATGCTGATGGGAGTTTGGGATTCAGTTCTGAGTTTTAAGATGGTATTTCCAAAATTGCATGGGGGCACATAACTTTAATTCCTTTGCACTATTTTGTTTTGCTCCATATTTCCAGTATACTAGTCTTATGAGAGTAAGTACTTAAATCTTTTTCTTGGAACATAATTTTGCATTATAACTCTCTTCTGGATGAGAAATAAATTGTATTGTACTCAAAAATTGCACTTACACTTCTAAGATGTCCAAGTGACATGTATGGATAACTTACTAAAGATGGTTTCCTATAGTGCAGGGGCATAAGTAAAATAATATCAAATAAATGCAAATGGATTGCTCATTGCAGGCATCGGTAACCAGTGGACTGAGTATGTGGCAGTGTCCATTGTAGGAACCATGTCTGAGAATAATACTTTGGGGTGTAGGTTGGCACCAGAATTAGAGAATACAGAGGAAAGAAAAAGAAAAAGAAAAAAATGAAACTGCAGATGTGGGCTGCATTTAAAATAAGATGCTTTTATTTATTAAATGTATTGCCTACTCATGGACACCATGTCCTGTGGCTTAGAAGAATGACTATGCTTGAGGGGAAGTGGGATCTACCAGTAGTAGTGACTACAAGGTAGGAAAGGGTTGGAAGATTTTTCGTTATATTTTACTTTTTTACTTTTTAAACAGGAATAAGACATAAAGGTAGATATACTCTATGCCAATAAGAGTATTATATAGCATTAAAGTTAGACAAGAAGTTAAATCAGCATTATGTGAAACACATATTAATACTTGGCATTGTTATGACTGAATAGTATACTAAAAGCAAGCCTATAGTAAGATTTTGTCATACCCATGCAATGAGTCTAAATAAGTTTTATTGGTTAAACAGGTAAAACAGCTAAAGCAGGTTTTATTCAAAACACAGGTCAGTCTGATCTGGATCCACTTTGTCCAATTCAATTTGTTTCAGCCCAAGACACTGCCTGAAATATGAGGTAAGAAGTGGACAGGAAATAAATATTAATTTAAGATCCATGGTGCTTGGTTTATGTCTGTTTTCTTTATGACAGCAGTAATAGTGAGTGAAGTGTTCTTCTCTGGAACTCCATTACTTCTCTTTGTCTTCTTACTTATACATTAAACTGATCAGAAATCAATTATTGCTAGAAAACTATTCTTGTTTCTGAATAATAAAGTAACTCTTCATTTGAATCCATAGTTATATATGTCTTTAAATTAAAGCAACTCATCAAATAAGACAGTACCATAAGGAATACAGTGTGGGATCTTCAGAATAAAGAACTACAAATTCAAAGAAGTGGTTTGAATTGTATAACTGTAATCAACAGAGTTAAAAGTATTACCGCCCTCTGTCTCCAAATGAGAACTAAAAATATACATTGGTTTAACATTCCATTTCTGTCAAGAAACTGATAAAATATAATCTTACAGATTACACAAAAAAAATCACCATCTTTCAGGTAACATACTGCTCTTTCACATCATATTTGGAGTAATACTACAAAGTGAGTTCTGATCTTTGCAAACAGGTAATGCAGATGCTTCATATCTGTAAAGTTTGATTTATCATTATTGAGAACATTCACTTCTGATGCATTTTCTAGCAGATCGCTATGACTTACATGCAAAATGAAATTCACCACAGTGGGATTTACAGCTAGAGATATCTTCTCAGTTTATGATGGACAAGTGTTGTAGGGCTAGCCTCTAACAACGCCAGCTATTTTGTCTTGCATATTTAAGAGTCTGAATGAAATAATGGTGTACTTACATTCACTGACCTTACTGTAAACTGATGGAGCATTCTAATGGTTTGCAGAGAATTTTGCTATTAAGTGTCCTTGAACTAGCAATGTGCTCTATTGCTTTGGCTGTGTTGTATGTAGCTTTCTTTTTTCTTTTACTTACACTGTGCTTTTCTTCCCCACCGATATCTGAATGAGAGAGAATCTAATGCACTCGTATGTCACAGTGGGAGTTGTGGACCACTGGGGAGTCTTTGTTACAACTGTTAAGTATTCATTTTTCCTGATGAATTTCCCACTGTCATTTCTCATAATATTATGCACATGAAATAATCATGTCTTAAAGTGGCTGGTAATTGAAGAACATTTTCAATTCACAGGCATCAAGGGAGCCATAATTTTAACATTTATGGTTTCACAATGTAAGCACGGGCTTTTTTAGCAATTTTCATCAGTTTTACTTGTCTAATTCTCAGCAATTCATGTCCTGCATACAATATTCTGTCTTTTGCTGGTGTAGGGAAACCCTCATATAAAATTAAAAAAAATCTAGTTTTACTCTCCCCTTCAGCCTTAGAAAACAATTTTCTTTACTCTCTGTGCAGGCCATTCTGAAATGTGATTCAGTTCTGGTTTCTAAATTTAAATGACGAAACACATTTCTATCACAATGCATTTTAAGTAGTAATATCAAGGTGGGGATTCTTTATTATGTGTAATTCTAATCCTGAAAATGTAACATGTTTGGCACATGCATTATAGATGGGTAGTATGTAGAAGCCGCGGTGGTATGGCGGTAGCATTGCTACCTCCCAGCAAGAGGTTCTCCTGTTCGATTCTCAGCTTGGCTGGGGAGTGCCTTCTGTGTTGAGTCTGCATGTCCTCCCCGTGGTTGGGTAGCGTTCGAAAGACATGTGTGCGTAAATGGGCATGCCTTTGTTGAAGGTTGGGTGTCAAGCTGGCACCTCAGCATTTCGTAAAAAAAAAATAACTGCCAATCATTAGCGGAGCGGAGTTCAGCTGTGGCGACCCCTTACTGGGAAAAAGCTGAAAGACAAACAACAACTTCTTGACCTCCAAGTATGTATACAGTACCCTATGGTAGGGGAAACTGGCATTCTACCTGTAACCTGCAGAGTAGAAGAAACCTGATGCAATGTGTGCTGGAACTATGGCAGTAAAGTAGTGCATCAAGGCCATTGTCCTATGAGTGATTTATTAAGCACACCAAATGTCAGTCTCATCAGTAAAACTAAGTATAATTCTTGTAGGCATTTATGCATCACTCCATTCTGGCATCTGCTTTCCAAAGTGAAACCAGAAGAACTGTATTACCACTACATATCTGGCATGAGTAAGGAATATTTTAGACCAGGTACTGATTGAAGAGTCAAAACAAATTCTGGTCATCAGGCACCTACAAAAATAATGGAAATAATTCTCAAACAATTTACAATTTGTTCAACTTAATTTGACTGCAAGTGTGATCTTAAGTTCTATCAGGATTCCCTAAAGTTATTATAATGAAAAAAAAAAGCACTGGAACCACAAAGTGGAATGGTTGCATGCAAATGTTTTCAGGAGAACTGTAGCACTTCTACTATGAGTGAGCTAAAGTGAATGTACCAAGGATCGGAATCCCCAAACTGCATTCTCCAAAAACATCCTCTTGCAACTCTTGAACTTATATATACCAACTCCGCAATCTCACTAACTCAAAAAACTGGAAATTCACCCAAAAAAGGAAATCATTTTTGGCACATGTCACCAGCAGTAATTTCCAGTTGAAGAACTCAAATCATCAGCACCTGAAGCTTGAGCATCTGGTCCTCATCCACCAGTAGAGTAATGAGCACAATACATTTTCTCTAAATCCCTTCCAAACCCCAGTTTGAATGAAGTTCTTAACAGATTTGTTTTATTTACCTCTATCTCCAGTTTGGGATGAGTTAAAAAATAATATAGTATGATATTATTGGTTTTGTACTGTAATACTGCATACCCACCTGAGTTAGTTGGAAAATTCTAGTGACACTGATGAAGCTATGTGGATGCTCTGGAGCTTGTTGTTAGGGATAAGGTGAAAGGTGCCTGCTTCTAATGATAGATTTTACTTTAATGCACTTGACATTTGCTTTGGGAAAGAAAACTAAGAAAGATGGAAGATGGTCTATACTCTATATTCCCATGTATCTTATATCATCCTGTCCATCTACTTTGACTGACAGGAATTTGCCATATAATGTTACTCCATGCTACAGGTCTTTCCTGTTCCCATAATACACCTGTTTATAACCCACCAAATCTCATTTGTTACCCAACATAGCAGATGTGGTCTCCACACCTTACAGCTAAGTAGAATTTGTTTCACTTCTTTAGTGTTTTTCCTACATTTTTTCCTGTCAGTATTTCTTCCTTTTCTGCTTTACTTTCCATAATTAAAAAAAATATTTTTCTTCCTTCCATTATTCTGGCTAGATAATTGGAGTCTAGCCTAAGATTTGTTGCATCTGTGTGCATGTGTATGTGTGTGTGTTTTCATACTGGATGCTATTACTGCTGTTTTTGCAGTTATTACTAGTTTTGCCATCCAAGCCATACTCAGGCAAATTGGCTTTCAGGAAGTATGTCAAATGTGGCCACAGAATTCTAGTCCAGGCTACAGACAATTTGCATATTGATTGCCTGGCGCTAGAACAATTGGATGCCTGTTATTGAGATTCCTAAATTTTTATCCTTCCCTTCATTCATTACCACAAAAATAATTTAATCCTTAAATGACCTTTGCCCTCTACTTCTCAGGTAAAGGAAGATCAGTGAAAGAAAAAGCATGATAAGTGAAAAAAAAGAGGAGTTCAGATAATGCACCAGTTCCTTCTCCTTGTCTCATGCTGAAACCACTGATATTGCAGACTGTTCCCCTAAAATTTCTCCAAGTTTCTTTCTGCTCATCCTCCTTCCACTTCTATCTTTAGGTCTACATGATGTGTCCAGAGATCATCATACACAGATTGAGATGACATGATGAGAGCCTTTGTCAGGATCCAGATTGAAATGGATGTCATTCTGTGTTTCTAGGGCAGAATAGGTTAGCCCTAGGATGCCCATATAAGTAGCTCCCAGCATGCTTTGGTGCCAGAGTTGTCAGAGCCAGTGACAATCTTATAGCATTTTCCTTCAGCAAAGCTGGATCAAATTCCTTGAAGCCAATTTCCTCAGCATCAAACACACAACTCATATTCCATTGATTTTGACCATGTTTCAGCATCAGCTTCATGAGTCTGAGTTCTTGGTTCTGTCTTCAACACCTATATATATTTTATGCTCTTTTGGTGTCAGCCCCTTCATTGCCAATTTTGATGTCAGAGTCATCTAGACAGTTGGCATCAGTAGTGCCATGCTTGAGGCCAAGATGGAACTCAGATGAGCCAATGGATTTCACCTTGGTTTTCAAGGTACTTGAGAAGATCTTTGTCAAGCCATTGATGCAGGCAGGAAATAGTCCACAAGTTATGCCTCCTTCAGTCAACACTTTTCAGTCAGAGGCCTTGAGCCCTTAATCACCAAACATAAGTAGGAAGCAGGGGCGGCTCGTGCTACAGAAAGAAGAAGAAAAAAACAAAACAAATCATGAGCCCTGGAACTCCATGATGCATCTGCTGTGTTAACAGTCCGGATAGGGGGTAAGGCATCTCTGCCCTGCAGATGCCCAGAAGTCTGTGCGGTGACGACCGCAGAGAATGGAAGAACTGGAGGACAGTTAAGCCTTCTCACAGGGAAACCAGCCATTACGGGACTGAGGAAACTGGAACACTGAATGGGACTGACTCACTGAATGCAGGTACTGTGTGTAGCTGTTAGCTTTGAATGGGACTGAATTCAGGTAATTCGGTGTGTGTGTGTGTGTGTGTGTGTGTGTGTGTGTGTGTGTGTGTGTGTGTGTGTGTGTGTGTGTGTGTGTACGCTTTGAATGGGACTGAATTCAGGTAATTCAGTGTGTGTGAGCTTTGAATGAGACTGAATTCAGGTAATTCAGTGTGTGTGTGCTTTGAATGGTACTGAATTCAGGTTGTGTGTGTGTGTGTGTGTGTGTGTGTGTGTGTGTGTGTGTGTGTGTGTTTGTGTAAAATGTCCCAGTTGCTATATATTGGTGGCTAGAGAGAACACATGGTGTTGGGTAGAGAATACCTCAGGCTTGAACCTTGGGTGCAGATGGCAAGGGCCTGAATTCCCTACCCACCACCATTTGTAAAAAATTAGCAGATTTTTGCCTCATATTTGTTCTGTTCTGTTCCTCATAAAATCTGTGGTTTCTGTATTTTTGCTTCCTTACACTGTCAGTAGTGCAGTGGTGCAATGGTAGCCTTGTTGCCTGACAGCTACAGGTTCTCTGGTTTGATTCTTGGCTGGGGTGCCTTCTGTGTGGAGTCGGCATATTCTCCCATCTTACAAAGACATGTGCCTGGAGTGTTTCTCCCTGGGCATCTGCTGAACACTGTCTTTTGTTCCAAGTCAGACTTTCCTGGTTAACAAATGTTAAATAAATAAAAATGACAGGCATTTGAATTTTAGACTTCATATTCTTCAGAAAGTACATGGTAACATACAACCTTTTATTCTAGCAATTTTCTAAGTTTATAAGATGGATATTTGAAATGTGTCCCCATTTTTGGGACTGTATTCCCCATTATTGGCTTCATTCCGGTTTTTTGTGCTAAGGTTGAGAGCTATGGAGAGAACTGAATTCACTGAATATGTTTGGGGGCTGTATTCCCCCATTATTGGCTTTGTTCAGGTGTTTTGTAATAAAAGGTTGACAACTATGGTGAGAACTGAATTCACTAAATGGTAGCCATTTAAGTTTCAGTCTTCCACTTTTTCACAAAACAGCTGATTTGGCATAGTGGTATGTTGCTCTGACTGCTTTGCACAGGGTCCTGGGGCCAAGACTTGGCAGTGAAATGTATGGTGGTAACACAGCATTTTATTCTAGCAACTTTCCAACATTATATAAGCAATGTTTAAAATGTGTCCCTGTTGTTTGGGCTTTTGTCCCCCTCTCAATAAATTTTGACTTTTTCCAGATTTTTTGTGCTGCAAAGTTCAGAGATACAGCTGAGTGTCGAGCAGATTTTACAAGGAGCCGAGAGCTGCAGGGGAACAAAAGTTTAGTGCTGCTTATGCCAAGACTGCTTGCATTGTTAATAGCACAACAGGTAGTACCTTACTTTTGATGAAGAAGGCTGTGGGTTCTACTCCCACAGTAGATAGATGTATTGCTGATACTGTACTGTGTTGTAAAGGGGGTGGATGCTACTGTCCTTTTTGGTGAATGTACCTAGTAACTATGAACCTGTTATCAGTTTGCCCATCCATTCCCTATTGCAATATTACTAGCATATCATTTTTTTTAATGCAACATAGGCAATTTATTCCTCACGGGCAACAGGCACTTTATTTGTAGATGAAGCAATGAAATATAAGGTTGTTTGCTAGCAGTGACCTCTTCATTAGTTACATATTTCTTTAATGTAGAATTATTTAGATGACTTTTACTTCTTCAGAGATTGTGCATATTTACTGATACTGGTGGACTGTAGAAGTTTGAGTAGACTTTTATGATGGAAATGTTCTGAATTGGGAAGTTTTGTCATTATTGGTGCATGGGTTTTGTTTCATTGTTTACTGGAAAAATGTTCAAAACAATAAATTTAAAATGCCCTCTAACAACTGTACTGTATTGTACAAGGAATATAATTTAACACAATCAGGAAGGTGTATCAAAGGTGTTTCGTGTGCAAGGGGCATATAATTTGAAAAGAGCCCAAAGTTAATCTTTATCTGCCACTGGCAAATGCATTTTCTTTGAATGTGAGTTTCAAGGGCAGAGAAGTTTTAATGCTAAGTCTATTTTCATTGTGAGACTGCATTGCTTTGTTTAGCAGATATATATTAGTGTTTGTGCTGTAAAATGCAAAATAAAACTTTCAAATGAAATCCAAATCATCACAGAAGTAAAGCAGTATGCACATTACAGTGTTTATGGTAAATGGGGTGAAATAACCAAGGAATGGGACATTGGAATGGCTGCAGGGGGGAGGCTCCATTAGACCATTATTTTGTGAGGGGGGAAGGGCAGCAAACTCAAAGACAGCCTGGCTGAACTATACCTCTCAACTGTCCAGATTTTTGCAGAACGAATAGATTTTTGCTTCTTATTTTTGTTCTGTTCCTCATAAAAGCTGTGGTGTTCTGGCAAATCATTTAGGAATGAAGTCACTAAATAATGACAGACATTGAGTTGCAGACTTCATAACCTTCAGAAAAATGTATGCTAAAGCAAGACCTGTTATTCTATCAACTGTCTTAAGTTTATACAAGAGCAATTTTTAGTACTGTTTGTATGTCCTCCCAATATATTTGGCCTTGTCCAGATTTCCTGCATTAAGAGGTTGAAAGGTATGTGCAAATAAATCGCTTTATAGAATTAGGAATATCCAAACTTCTCAACTGTCCCCAATTTTTGCTCAAATTGTTGCTCTCTCCCTAATAATCCCTCTGCAAATGACAGTTTTGGAAGAAAATGTGGAGGGTTTACAATTATAAATAACTGTAATGATCAGGGTTATAGATTACTTTTATTTCAGAAATGCTTGTAGATTCTCTTATTTTTGTCAGCTGCTCAAGTTAACAGTACTAATATTAAAAAGGTGTCCCTTCTTTGACAGGTTCCCAGCTGTATTGTGTGGCAATTTTATATTTTTGCATCACATTTTTGGTCTGTTTTTCATAAAATTGTGGTTTTCTGGCAAATTAGTGACAAATCATTAAAGATTGAAGTTAGAAAATAATGGCAGACATTTGCGTTTCAGATTTCATACCCTTCAGAAAATTCATACTAATTCAAGACCTACTACTATTCTATTATCTTACTAAGTTTATAAGAGCAATATTTAAAAATTTTCCTTATTTTTGGGCCTGTGTCCCACTTCTATGTATGGCTTTGTCCAGATTTCTTGCTCTGAGGTTGAGAGGTATGAGTGTCAGAGCCATCACCGTCAGTTAGAGACATTTCAAATTGTGACATACTTGTTGCACCCCACTCCCCCATGTAGTGACTCTGGATGTGTCCAAGCAAGGCAAGGAGCAGTTATGCAGTGTAAGTGTGCAGAGTATTTCCCCATCCAAGGTAGACACAAGTACGACAGTGGCTTTTCATCTGTCCTTGATTTTGCAGAATGTTCTGGTTTTCTGTCATATTTTTATACTGTTGATTTATGCTTCTTATTATTCAGAAAATGCATGCTGTCTCAGTGCCCTGTTGCTCTGTGCTTAAGTAGCAATGCTTTAATGACTATCAGGTAAGCTTGTCGGCGATTGTAAGATGCAAGTAAGCTTTAATAAACATACTGTTAAAGAATTTCCAACATTGAAAGCCTTTTTATTGTTGCCATGCAGAGAATATTTACATAACTAGATAACATATAAGCCTTAGGTATTGAAATGCATATAACAGTATTTGTAATAAAGGACAGGATTGCAGTATTTTCAGAAGCTCATTACATTTGTTGGAGATTGCAGTCATCTCTGTAGGCTTTACCTGTAAACTAAACAGAATGCCAATCTATCATGTGTGATCCATAACTTTTTCAGTAATCCTTTAAGCAATTTATCTTGAGATTGTTTCTTGTTTGCTGTTCATTGTTTGCCTTAATCATGTCTTCCCCATGAAACAAGTAGATAGTTGTTGTCAGGCAGCAGGTCTTTTTTGGATAAGAAACATTTTTACAAGTGGGGGTATCATAGAGATTGCTACTTTCAGCATGTTACTTGGTAATTTTATAAAGCTGAATATAAATTATAATTAGAACTGCAGTGCAAGGAGAAGTTGTTTGAGTTGAGTGCTGCTTGTTTTTTTTTATACTTGATTTTGTCCGGCATTCCAGTAATGTATTTAAAAAGTAATTTATTTGTGCATGCCTCACAACCTTTGTGTTTCCATCTAGATATTAAGTAAGCTGTCATGTAGCCAATGCATTGAAATATTTTTTCTTCTTCACTTCATTTTGTCTTGATTTTACACTCGTAATGACGGTTTAGCACCCAGGTCTGTATATTTAAAGTCCCAGTTTTTGTGGTTTTGAGCATAGCTCCACCCCTTTCTAGTTTCCCACATCTCTTCCCATTGTTCCCACCCATTCAGGTGTCTCCTGCAGCCCCCCCCCTTTAATTTGAAGTCACTAGCTGCCACTGGTAGGAAGTAAATCTGAATGCCTCAGACATTCAAACCTACAAGGAAACAATGAGTCTTAAGGAGTTATAGACAGATATCCATGATAGAGCTACGTTAAAACACATGTGCAAAGGAGACATATAGACTCATCTATAGAGTTGCTAACACCTGATATTAACCTTGATGAAGATAAACATTCCCCATAGTCTCCTCTTGAGGACACCAGCTTTGGTGAGATCTTAGATTTAATGAGACAGGTGGGTACTTGACCCACTGATCCCTTCCCCCCCACACCAAGATAAGAAGATCTTCCTTGAAGCATTTACATCTAACACCAATGCCTCCTTGGTGGTCCCTCCTACTGAGTCTATGATGGACTTGGTCACAGACAGGGTATGCAAAGAACCTGACATAGCAGACAGTATTCCAAGAAAACCTGATAAGATATTGTGACCCCCATAAGAGCACACGCCTTTGGGAAAAAATCCCTTCTGAAAGACTTATTACATTGAATCTAGTGGACTCCATTGTTGTGGTCGCGGCTCCCAAGAGAAAACTGCCTAATGCAATTTTGGTGGCATATCCTCCTAGCAAGGAGTTTAGGAAAAGGAACCTTGGCATATTTGCTGTCTGAATATTTAATTATTTTGCTCACATGACCAGGTTCAAATCAGACCTAGCAGAACAGATTCTATAGTCTTTGAAAAAGAATGCCATGCCTGACACTCATAAGCAAATCAAGTCACAAGTGGCTGCTGTGTTGACCATCTTTAATCTCTTCATGAAGCTGTTGTATAATGCTACTGACAGAGTGGTTATGGTCCCTTTTTGAACCTATGGCTAAAGAGAAGCTTTTCTGCCTTAGGTGCATGCCTTGAAATATCTCAATGATCCTTGTCTAGAAACAGAAATGTTGCAAAGGTTTCTGCTTTAAAAAGTCACATCATTTTCTCTTCAACTGCTTTTCAGAGAGGGGCAACTGTAATTGAGGGGGTCCCCTTACTGGAGAACCAGAGACAAAGAGGGTCTTGCAAAACCAGATTCTCTGAGGCACTTCCTTCTGGAAACAACCTACCTGACTTTTTCTCTCTGGAGGACTGTCACTTCACTTGGACTCATGGATGGCTTTCACATAGGTCAACTGGGTGAGGAGCATAGTACCTAAAGGTTTTGTAATTCCCCTTATTAATATCATCAAAAGCTTCATCCCTGTCCCACCCAGATGTACCACACTTCAAGATGATGACATTGTCAAAGGAGATCATTC